>NC_056730.1:730880588-730883088 GCF_019279795.1 Protopterus annectens
AATTTCAAAAAATCAGACAAATTATTGAAACCAATCACTAGATCCCGGGCATCTTCTAGTGTGCCACTGAACAGGATAAACATGTCGTCCAAGAATCTTATATACAGGGTGACTTTCTCTTGGACAGTGTTATTAGGAAAGACAAACATTCTTTCCCAATGAGCCATGACCAGATTAGCTACACTGGTGCCACAGGGAGACCCCACATGAACACCAATCAGCTGATGAAACCATCTGTTATTAAATGTGAAATAGTTGCATGTCAAAATAATGTTCAACAATTCACTCACCATGGATATCTCTTTAGTTGGAGCTTGGTAAAAAATCATTTCCAACTGAATCCATTCAAGTGCTACCTCATGGGGAATTGAAGAATATAGGTCAATGATGTCAATGGTCAGAAGATAAGCATTTCCCTCAAAGGTAACTGATCCAACCTTCTCGAAAAAGGACCAAGAATCTCTGGCTATGTGTGGCACCTGCGATACATATTGTTTAAGAATGGTGTCTACTACCTTCGCTGCTGTATAGGTAATACTACCCCTCACGCTCACTAATTGATGCATAGGGGGATCACCAATACTCTTATGGATCTTAGGATTCCCAAATAGTGCAGGAATGCATGGTGAAGGTACTGAAATAAAATTATAAACATCTATGTTCAAAGACCCATTAATGAACATGTCTTCAAAGTATGACCGCACACGGTTCATACTAATGTTCAATTCATTCTTAGATACTTCCCTATAGGTCTCTGTAGAGAGTATCGCTAGTAATCTATCTGTATATTCATCCTGCTCCATGGCTACTAATCCACCTCCTTTGTCAGGTTTCATTAGTCTAATAGAAGAGGAACTTAGAGCTTCCAATAAGTCCAATTCAATCTTGGAAGTGTTGAAGTGGGTCTGGCATTTAGAATTAAGCAAATTCCTAATATCCACGTCACACATATGTTCAAACACTCCCAAGCAAGGGGCTAAAGGTGGATTATATGTACTTGGAATGTGATACATAGTCCTTGGTTGGACCGTCCCTCCCAACAGTAGGGACAAATTCAACTTTCTCACAAAAAGTTTAAGATCTAAAATAGACTTATCAACACTAGCACGTCTAGAGGGTACAAAGGTTAAACCCTTAGCTAAAATGTCAACAAGGGGTTAGAAGAACACAAAATTTGAATAATTATATATTTTGAAGTCCTTTCCTGTGTCATAAATCACCTCAAAGGGTTTATTTAGTTGGGTATTAGGAGCTCTAGCATCTTCAATCAGTTCCTCCTTGTTTTGTATTTGTTTCTCGTCATTCTGCTCGATATTTGTTGAGGAGACGAGGCTTGTGTTTGAAAATTTATCCCGACCAACTCTGTATCAAATTGACTTTGATTTTCAATATTGTCTCCCTGCTCCCCTGCACCATTCACTCCTTCCAGACTTAGTCTCTCATGACTGGCCCCCTTAATCTGCTCCGTAACTGATGTTAAATCACCCTCTCCACTTGACCTCACTGGGTGTTTCGGTGGGTTAGGATTAGTTTTCAGAAAATTACCTTGAGACCTAGGGGGTTTTGGACATGCTACCCCATCCTTGTAGGCTTTAATGTCTCTTTGTAGTTTCTTAACTTTAGTTGAAGTAATTTTTGCTATATGATGGTCAATACTAGTGTATGACCTCTCGTATTCAAATCTATACCTTGGGAAGCAAACATCAATTTTAATTTCCTCATCCAAAACAGATAATTCCTTATTCAGCTCATTAATAGCTTCTTGGTATTGTGCGCTAATTAAACAACTCATTCCCATGTCTGTCAAACAGGGCAATTAAATCATGGTGAAATTTAGAACCTTCCTCTAGCCCTGTTGGATATTGCAGGAGTGGAGCCCTTTAGGGACAATGTGTGCTTGCCTACATTCCTCAAAATATGCCACCTCTAGTTGTAATTTTCTACTTTTTAGTAGTTTTTGGTCAAATACATGCAGATTGGTAAGCAGACTCACATTCTCGTGCTCAACAACATCGTTACTGGCTCGGTCATTTTCGAATCCAAAATGAAGCGATCTATTAAGCCATTCATTCAAATTAGGATTGTCATACCTTCCCATTGGGTCATCCGAGTTGTTTCTCTGTTGTTGTGCTGAGCCAAATGCGCCTAGAGGGCTCGTGTTGCCACTTACTAAATTCTTCGTATTCCCTTCTCGCTCCTGTGTCAACAAATGAGTTAGGAGGTTAGATTCAACCTCCGGTTCAATTATAATTCCATTAGGTGATGTCAAAACCAAAGGTCCAGTCAAAGGCATCCGCAAGGGATGTGTTTGTGAAGTATTAAGTCCATTCGTTAATGATGTACTCTGTGAAAGATATTCCACACGTTGCGATAAATTTTCCACTTTCTCAGTAAGAAGATTGATCAAAATTGTTAAATCTCCTGGCTTTGGCATAGCCCCTGCGGGCGATGAAGCGGTGGACATAAAAACACAAAAATGCTTTCGAAAACGGAAAAACAA
>NC_056730.1:731188088-731355588 GCF_019279795.1 Protopterus annectens
TATAATCTGTATTTACCTTCCCCCAGGCAACAATATCACTACCTTAGAAGCTACCCTAAGTTGGCTGTCCACCACCTACCCACAAGAAACCATAATACTTGGTGACTTTAATATAAACTGGATGTCTTGCACATCTGAATAGCCCTCTTCACACATCAACCTACATGGTTTTATACAAAACATTACACTCCCCACTAGAACCAATAAACATAACAACAACAGCACCCTAGATTGGATTCTTACAAACAGTCAAAACCAATCTTATAAAGTAGGGACCCTTCCAGAAGATATAAGTTACCACTCACTCATCTTTTTAATCAGGAATAAGACTGATATGTTAAACCCAACCATACATAAGAAAATAAGATGTAATAAAAATTTTAACACTGACAGTTTTCAAAAAGAACTTGTAGCCTGCGACTGGTCACCCCTGAAACACCTTCCATTAGACAATGCGGTTAAATACTTTAACTCTAAATTTTTTACCATTCTAGACTACCATGCCCCAACTCGAATAGTAAGAACTAGGTCTAAACCAGCCCCTTGGCTCACCAAAATTACCAAACAAAAAATCCTCCAAAGAAACAAACAATGGACTACCTGGCGTACAACCAAAAACCTGGCAGATCAACTAATATTTAGACAACTAAGAAATGAAACTAAAAAAGCCATATTGTCAGATAAAAGAAACTATTACTGCCAACTCCAATAGAACAACCAAAACAAACCTCAAAAAGTCTGGTCAGGTATAAACAAACTCCTGCACCCAGGTCACTCAATCACACCCACCCCCTCAGGCTCCAATCTCCTTAGCCCCAACCAAATTTCCAATTCTTTTAACACTTTCTTCTCAGACACCATTCAATCTTTGACCAATCAGCTATCCACTAACACTGCATCTCCTTCTAATATTATCCCTAATAGCCCCCCAACATTTCAATTCCAACCCGTTCCTACATCCTTTGTCTGCATCCTTATCAAAAAAATTAAACCCACCACCCTCTCTGCTGATCTATTACCTGGAGAATACCTGCAAAAAGCAGCCAACGCCATAGCCTACCCCATATCCAACCTCAATAACAGAACTATTTCTGAAGGAACTATTCCAACTATTTGTAAAATCTCACGTTATCCCCCTGTATAAAGGTGGTAATTCCAAAGACTTTTCAAACTATAGACCCATAGCCATATTATCCCCCCTGGCTAACATCATGGAGAAGTGCATTCATAAGCAACTACTAAACCACCTCCTAGCAAACAACCTATTAGCTACCTGCCAACATGGATTCCGACCATTTCACAGCACCTCTTCTGCTCTTCTTTCCTTCACCAATGTCATTAATAAAAACCGTAATAGTAACACTCTCTCCTCAGCCCTCTTCATTGATCTGTCAAAAGCCTTTGACATGGTCCACCACCAGCTACTCATAAACATACTTGGCAACTTCTCACTGGATCCACTAGCTATTCAATGGTTCCAATCCTATCTAAATAATAGGCAACATGCTGTACTATGGGAAAACAACTTGTCTTCCCACTTACCAATTGCCCTCGGAGTCCCTCAAGGCTCCATATTGGGTCCTCTCCTCTTTTCTATTTTTACTAACGACCCACACTCTGTATTACCTCAAACCACCTGTATCCAATATGCAGACAACTCTACACCAATATGCTCAGCCTCCTCACTTTCACAACTGCATTCCCTTACCCAAGACACATTTAACATAGTAGAGAATTGGCTCCTTCAATGATGTCTCATCCTGAACCCAAAAAAACAAAAATGCTACTATTTACTCCCACCCGCAGAGTCCCCCCACTACATTTTATAATCACATCTAGCAATGTTACAATCATATCTCCAGACTCTACCACAAAACTACTTGGAGTACTAATTGACAACCACCTCACCTTTGAGCCACATATTAACAACACTATAAGAACAGTAAACAAAAAACTAGGCTCCCTTTACAGGATCAAACCCTTTCTTTCCCCACTAGCAAGAGCCACTATTGCCCGGACCCACCTTATCTCAACCCTGCTATATGCTTCCCCAATCTATACCAAACTATGCAAAAGCAATCTGAACAAGCTGGCTAGCTCCTACAATAATATTGCCAGATTTGCAACTGGTTCTACCTATAGAACCCATCATTGTAACAATCTTAATCAACTAGGGTGGTTAGAATTGCCAAATCTTATCCTATCAAACCAGCTAACTATTGCCTATAAGATACTGTTCCATCCTACATCTACTCCAATACTAACCAAACTAATCACCCCCTACAATAACCTGAAAACCCTGCGCTCTTCAAACAAAATAATGATAAAGATATGTAAAACCAACAACCTGGCAGGAGATTCTTTATTCTGTAACACGGTGGGTAAAACCTGGAACTCCCTCCCTACTGATCTTACCTCCCTACCTTCTACTACCCTATTTAAATCAAAGCTCAAACCATACCTTAAATCACACTGGCTATGCTCCTGTGCAAACCCAGACTAACTTCCTTGACCCTATTCTTCTCACTCATACAAAACTAGCTATTTCCTTTTCTATTAACATCTTTGTCTGTAAAACTAACTGATAGTTCAAATAGTGCTCAATGTTACTTACCTACTGTTTTTGGTTGTATGTATATCCAAACATGATTTGTTAGCTTAGAATACTTTTACCTTACTCTTAAGCTAAAATGTATTTACTCTTAAGCTAAAATGTATTTACTAGTATTCTCTTAGCTAAAACGTATTTACTAGTTAAACTTGTTAAATCTTATAATGTACTTATGCTATCGTGATCTTTTTCTTGAATGTGGAGCTTTTCTCCCCGGGCCTCCACTGAAAATGGACATGTATCCAGTTGGACTAGCCCGGTCAACAAATGTAAAATAAAATAATAAATAAAATAAATAAATAACAATCTTCTCAGTTTTTGATATTTTGTAACAAACCTTATAATATGTCATTTGTTTAGACTGTATGATGAAGATTTTGGGTAGGATTCAGAAAACCTTGAACTTAGCTCTAAGGGGTAGCTAGTGCTAAGGATAAGGTAAAATGATAGATCAAGAGCTATACAAACAAAGGATCCTGAGCATAAACAGTCTGTACCTCAATGTTTTAAACTAAGCACTCCCATGACCCAGAGACTCAGAAATGCCACTGGACAATACTAGAAGACAAGCAGCACTGTGGTCAGCACTGCAAGGACACACTGGTATTTCTGGTGTGAATCTGTGATTACGGTCACAAACAACTCAGGGATGGTGTATGCTGCAGTTGTCTTATGCAGCTAATGCCTACCTTAGTAAAAGACATTACTGACAAATAGTAAAATAGCAGGCTTAAATGCTGATAAATCAACTTACAAACAATGCTGTCTTAAAACTTTACAAATCTGAATACCTATCTTCCGAAGCTCGCAGGAAAAATGTTAAATTCATAACCAGGCAACCTTCAAGGAATAAACAGCATCTACACTTCCACTAACTTTCTGAAGGTAAAAAAGGAATTACTGCCCCTTGTTTTTTCTAAGAAAGAGAGGACTAAACCCTGTAAATGACTTCCTCAGACATTTACCAATCACTGGTACAGAAGGTAAGATATGTCAGACAGAAACTAAAGTAGAGGAAATGTTAGAGGGAGCTAGCAAAAAAAAAAAAGAACTCAGCCTTCTGCAGTTATGCTAAAACTTCACAACAGTACTACTATCTTTTTGGTAATCATTACCGTTAGTAGTTCCCAAGACATGAATTCAAAAAGGAGTAGGAATATCTTACTAACATAGCTTAATTCACTGCATCAGATTTAGTTTTTAATGCCTAGAACTGCATTCATACCTTATGTGTAAAAAAATCATGTTCTAGACAGTAATAACAGATTTCCAACCCTGACCTGCCAACTAATAACTTAAGACAGAAAATGCTGGAGCATCACAATACTGTAAAATAACATTGTTAGCAACTCACACTCACAGCTCCTTAGGTTATAAATAAACCTATACCTGAATTTCAGGTTGGTGTTAGTAAAACATCAAAAGAAGCAAATTAAAACAGAAATGTGTTAAAAGCCTGATTTTACAAACTGGAAAGAGAAGCAAAGAAAAGTAACCAGTGAGTCACACAACTAGAAAGCATTCCCAGCAGGGAATCTGCTCCAAGGTAGTCATATTATCCAGACCATAACAATGAAAAAAAAGGAAAAATAAAAATAAAAGGAGAAAGGGAACCAAATTAGCCGTTAATAATACTGGAGGCAGACTCTCACAGCATTCTCACAAAAGAAGGAAGCATCACCTGAGTATCAGTGATATGACATTTTATTTTATTTAAACTTCTGTTGATCAGGTTAGTCTCACTATGCCAATGGGCTCCTTTCAGGGTAGACCCATTGTATTATTCAAAACGACTACAGCGAATTTGGCCAGGGCACAAAGTATCTTCCTCTACTCTTCTTGATAAGTGCCATGGGATCCTTTACATTCACCTAAGCTACCAATGATTAAGTCAGATAAGACCTCGATTTAACATCTCATCCAAAGAGTGCAGCACTACCCTATGGTCCAGTGCAGTGTCAATACTAGAAAATGAATCCAAATACCTGATACAGGAATAGAATACACAGCTTTCTGCTGTAAATGTGAGTGTGCTACATACTGAGCTACTGAGAAAGTGATCCAGAATAGGCAAAAATTATATATACATTTTATATATACATTTTAATAGATGGAATTTTGTACAATTACAATTTGGAAAAGCTAAAAGGCTTCAAAATCTAAGGATGCTTCTGTTAATACTTCTGTATTTAGAAAACTCTTCAGTAAAATCTCATTGTTGAAACACATTATTAATAACCTTCCTACATCACAATATTTGCAACTTAGGAGAATTCGGCTATTGGCTTTATACAAACCAGATTTAGCCATACTAATAGAAACTTGGCTTAGGCCAGAACATCATGATAATGAGATCACACCCCCTGGCTACAACATTATATGGAAAGACAGGCAAGCGAAAAAAGGAGGAGGCGTAGCCATTCTATTTCAAAATCATCTCACATTGGAACAGCTTAACTACAACTCCCAAGACATCAGTGATATAGAACTCATTCTTCCTAAATTAAAACTAAACTCTAGCAAATATATAGTTATAGCAGGTGCCTATATCCCACCAGGAAACAATATTGACAGTATGGAGAACCTGCTACACTGGATGTCTATCACCCATCCACAAGAGATTATACTCTTAGGAGATTTTAATACTGACTGGTCTGACTGTACCAATTACAATCCCTCTACCCATATTAATCTTCATGGGTTTGCCCAAGTCATAGACACCCCCACAAGAGTTGATAAGAAAACCAAACGACAATCCATCTTAGATTGGATACTTCTGTCTGACCACACCTTAGCACACCAGTCAGGCTGTCTACCTGACAATTTAAGCGATCACCAACCAATCTACCTTATTAGGAATAAATACCAACATTGTAACCAACCTATCCTTAGAATAGTTCACAACAAAAAGAACTTCAAGGCCAAGGACCAAAACAATGAACTAAAACACTGTGACTAGTCTCCCCTAAAACACCTACCCCTAGATGAAGTGGTAGACTACTTTAACTCAACCTTTCTCAAAATCCTAGACCATCATGCACCAGCCCGAACCATCAGAGTTAAAACTAACTATGCCCCTTGGTTAAAAAATGAAACTAAAACCATAATGAAGGACAGAGATAGAGCCTGGACTCAATTTCATAAACTTAAAACCACTACCACAAAACAAAACTTGTTAGCACTCCAGAACAAGACCAAAAAACATAAAACTCAATAAAACCAATTACTACAAAACCTTACAAGAAAAACACACCCACAACCCTCAGAAATTCTGGGCCTCAATAAATAAATGACTGCACCCAGGTAAAACCATCACTCCCACACCCATAGTACCAACTGGCAAAGAGGATCTCCCAACCCAGTTCAACAGATTCTTTACCGAAACAGTCCTAGCCCTAAACACTCTAAATAGCTCCATCATACCTACACCTTCCCCAACCCCTACTATCTCTATTAAACAACAAACTCTGCCTAGCTTTTCCTTCTCTCCAGTACCTACACAACTTCAAAAACTCCTCAAAAAAATGAAACCTACCACACTGTCTGCTGACAAACTTCCCGCTGATTTCCTTCATCTATCAGCTGATACCATATCTTACCCAGTGTCTATCCTCATAAACAGATCCATATCTGAATGCAAAGTACCTAACCTCTGGAAAATATCTCATATTATTCCACTCCACAAAGGCGCCAACTCCCTTGAGCTCACCAACTACTGCCCAATCGCAATTTTATCACCTTTATCAAAAATACTAGAAAGATTAGTGCATACACAACTAATGCAATACCGCCTAAAAATAACCTTATTTCATCATCTCAACATGGGTTTCAACCCTCCCATAGTACCACAACAGCCCTATTGTCATATACCAACATAGTCAACACCCATAGAAACAACGGACTTTTTGTATTCTCTGTATTCTTAGACTTATCCAAAGCCTTTGATATGGTCAGCCACAGCATGCTTCTCAAAACTCTGTCTACCCTTAACCTAAACTCCCTCACTATATCATTGTTCAACAGCTATTTATCAGGCAGACAAGAAGCAGTGCTTTGGCAGGACCAACTATTCTCCCTTTTACCTGTATCTATAGGAGTCCCTCAAGGTTCCATTCTTGGTCCTTTACTTTTCTCCATATTTACAAATCAGATAGCTGCAGCCTCTCCATCTGCCTCTATAGTGCAATATGCTGACAATACTACTATCATATGCACCGCCCCAACCTTAAGCAAACTACAAACAATAACACAACACACAACACAACTTTACTCTGGCTGAAGCATGATCTTCTAGTATTAAGCTTATACTCAATCCCAAAAAAAACAAAACTAATTCTCTTCAATCCTGGTAGATCTCCTGCACTAAACAATGATTTCACCATTAACTCCAAGGATAATATCTCAATCACCCCAACAGCACACACTAAACTCCTAGGAGTAGTAATTGATAATCTCAAATTTGACGTACACACAGCCCAAACAATCAAAAAGGTTCACAAAAAGCTTGATCTCTTGTATAGGAATAAGCAATTCATGACCAATTATACCAAAGCCACTATTGCAAGAACCCACCTATTATATACCCTACTGTATGCCTCCCCAATCCTGACTAATCTTCGCCACAGCGAACAAAACAAAATGGCATCTTGCTATAACAAGATTGCCAAGTTTGCTACAGGTGCCTCTAACAGAGCCCATCACTGTCTTTCTCTCAAACAGCTCAACTGGCTTAAGTTGCCCCAACTACCTCTTACTACTCAACTATCCACATCCCACAAACTGTACTACCTCCCTAACAAACCCCGCATACTACAGGATCTAATACAACCTTACACCACCGCCGAGCCTTAAGATCAACAGACCAAAATCTCATAAATGTAATCAAACATAAGAATGAAGCCGGTAAATCTCTTTTTGCCTATACAATAGCAAAAATCTGGAACTCATTTCCAAATCACATAACTTCTACAAGTTCTGCTCCACAATTTAAGAAACTACTCAAAGCCCACTATTTTAACAATTGGCTGTGCCCATGTGACTCTCCAGGCTAATCCACCACACTGCAGTGATGCAAGGATTCTGCCAAGGATCACATAGTAGTGCCTAACCTCTGAATACTTATATTTAACTAACAATGTTTTATTCTGATGGTATTGACTGATATGTCTGTGAAGAAATGTTAAATATGTTCCTATATACTATTTGTATGCTTTAAGAATACAGTAATGCATCTTTACATATGTCTGTGAAGAAATGTGAAATATGTTCTTATATAATATTTGTAAGCATTAAGAAGACAGTGTTGTATTTTTATAAAATGTTATTTGTTAGCATTGTTTTAAGTGGAGCTTTTCTCCTCGGGCCCCCGCTGAAAATGGACCTGTGTCCAGTCGGACTTTCCCGGTCATCAAATGTAAAATAAAATAAAAATAAAATAAATAAATACATTTGTAACACAGGCTGACTCTGACTTGATTTGTAACAGTTAGGATGTATCTGGGGATCTAGAAGGGAAACTATAACAAAAGAAGATAGATTTCTGAAGAAATGTATGACAATATTTGGATTGGAAGACACAAATTCACTAGTAGGAACTCAGACAGAATTTACATAAGGTACTATAACTGGGCTAGACTAGAAAGAAATTATATTGCACATGAACATGTACATTTAATTGAAAGCTTCAACACACATCCAGTAACTATTTCAAACCATGCATCAATAACAACTAAGGTAAAATTTCAAGGTCTTCTTCTCTTTCGGCTGTTCTCATTAGGGGTCGCCACAGCGGATCGTCTGTTTCCATTTCTTCCTGTCATCTGCATATTGCTCTGTCACACCAACCACCTGCATGTCCTCTCTCACCACATCCATAAACCTTATCTTAGGCCTTTCTCTTTTCCTCTCAACTGACAGCTCCGTCCTTAGCATCCCTTTCCCAATATACCCAGCATCCCTCCTCAGCACGTCTAAACCAACGCAATCCCGCCACTCTGACTTTGTCTTCAAACCGTCCAACTTGAGCTGACCCTCTAATATACTGATTCCTAATCCTGTCCATCCTTGTCACACCCAGTGCAAATCTTAACATCTTTAACTCTGCCACTTCCAGCTCTGACTCCTGCCTTTTTGTCAATGCCACCGTCTCCAACCCATACAACATAGCTGGTCTCACTACCCTTTTGTAAACCTTCCCTTTCACTCTTACTGGTACCCGTCTGTCACAAATCACTCCTGACACTCTTCTCCACCCATTCCACCCTGCCTGTACTCTCTTCTTCACCTCTCTTCCACACTCACCATTACTCTGAACTGTTGATCCCAAGTACTTAAACTCATCCACCTTTGCCAACTCTACTCCCTGCATCCTCACCATTCCTCTACCTCCCTCTCATTTACACACATATATTACGACTTAGTCCTGCTGACCTTCATTCCTCTTCTCTCTAGAGCATATCTCCACCTGTCCAGGGTCTCCTCAACCTGGTCCCCACTCTCACTACAGACCACAATGTCATCTGCAAACATCATAGTCCATGGGGCCTCCTGTATGATCTCGTGTGTCAACCTGTCCATCACCACTGGAAATAAGAAAGGGCTCAGAGCTGATCCTTGATGTAATCCCACCTCCACCTTAAACGCATCTGTCACTCCCACTGCAGACTTCACCACTGTCACACTACCCTCGTACATATCTTGTACCACTCTTACATACTTCTCTGCCACTCCTGACTTCCTCTTACAATACCACAACTCCTCTCTAGGCACCCTATCATATGCGTTCTCCAAGTTCACAAAGACACAATGCAACTCCTTCTGGCCTTCTCTATATTTCTCCATCAACACTCTCAGAGCAAACATCGCATCTGTAGTGTTCTTTCCCAGCATGAAACCATACTGCTGATCACTAATCATCACCTCCCTTTTTAACCTAGCTTCCACTACTCTTTCTCATAACTTCAAGCTGTGACTGATCAGTTTTATCCCTCTGTAGTTACTGCAGCTCTGCACATCACCCTTATTCTTAAAAATAGGCAGCAAAACACTTTTTCTCCACTCCTTAGGCATCCTCTGACTTTCCAAGATTTCTTTAAACATTCTGGTTAAAAACTCCACTGCCATTTCTCCTAAGCACCTCCATGCTTCCACTGGTATGTCATCTGGACCAACAGCCTTTCCATTCTTCATCCTCTTCATAGCTGTCCGTACTTCCTCCTTGCTAATCTGTTTCACTCCCTGATTCACTATCCCCACATCATTCAACCTTCTCTCTCTCTCTCATTCTCTTCATTCATCAGCCGATCAAAGTACTCTTTCCATCTGCTCAACACACTCTCCTCGCTTGTGAGTACATTTCCCTCACTATCCTTTATCACATTTACCTGCTGCACATCTTTCCCAGCTCGGTCCCTGGTAAAAGGTAAAATTTCAAGGTAATGAAGTAAAAATAAGACACTGATGCTTCCCCACCTACCTGTTAAAAAAGAGAGGAATTTAAGGAATGGGCAGTGGAAATTATTCAACAATTATTAAGGAAGATGGAAATTTATTCAGAAGATATAGCTAGTGAGTGAGATAAAATGAAAGTGGAGTTTAAAAATAGGGTAGAAATGAAAAGAAAAGACATATGGTTAAGTAATAATGACAATTATTTAGTGCGGTGTTGACAAAGGTTAAAGTATAGCAGAATAAGGGAGAATCTTACAGAACAAGAACAGGCATAACTGTAGAGTGCTAAAGAGAAATAAGGGTGTGTCTGGATAATATGCAAGAGTTTAGGAAGACTGCTGTTAAGCAACTGTTTTTTGGTAACTGCATAGAACAACAAAGTTTAGCACAATTACTTAGGCAACAGTAAGTAGAATGGTTGTTGCCAAACTTAGGGAGCCTGTAACAAGAAAAATAACCAGACATCTCACAGAGATATTAAAGATGTTTCAGAAATGTTATGGACATTTGTATAAAACAGATAAATGAGGAAATCAAGAAAAAGCACAGATAGAAAATGTTATGAAAGACTTAAATAAGCCACAATTAGAGGTTGAAGAGGCTCAACAGTTAACAGTTAAGATAGGAAGATTAGATAAAAATGGTGATGTATAATCAATCTGCAGTGAAATCTCCAGAAACAGATGCTATTCCTGTGGATATTTGGAAGTTAGGAGGGAGAAAGTGATAAAGATCTGTAAGGTTTTGTTTGACAGCATTTTAAAAGGAGGGATGCACCAACATCCTGGAAGAAAGCTGTGGTGACTGTAATAGCTAAAGATGGGAAAGACCCAACAGATTCAGCTTCATATAGGCCCATTTCAATTTTAAACCATGATTATAATGTGTTTATGACTATAACAGCTAAATGAATGGAAAGGATGTTGCCATAACTGATAGATATTGTTCAATGTGGTTTTGTGGAAGGGAGAAAACATTTGACAACATTAATAGAACAAAGATCCAGCAGTAAGAAGAATGTAAGAACACACCACTGCTGTTGGTGGGTCTTGATGCAGAGAAAGCATTCAACAGAGTAAGCTGGGATTTTATGAGTAGGGCAATAGAACCATTTGCATTCCCTGAAAGAATAATAAGGTTAATTAGGATAATATATGAGGATTGGAGGCAAAATTTAAAGTGGGAAGCTTTCCTGTCTGACAAGTTGTGCCTGAGCAAAGGAATCAGGCAGGGGTGTCCACTTTCCCCCTTTGTTATTTGCATTATTCTTAGAGCCACTGACAAAGAAAATAAGGGCTTCAGAAATTCAAGGATATAACTGGTAAGGTAATCAAGAAAAGTTGGCTTTACTTCCAGATAAAACCAGAAAAGGACATCTCAGTGCTGTGGAAATTTTGAGACAGTTTCACATCTTTTTGGGATATACAATTAATGGAAATGAAACAAAAGGCTATAGCTATGAATTGGTTCCACAATACCCATATTTATGGGGACATGATAAAATGAAATACTTAAGACTGTGGGTTAAAAGGATTCTGTTCTGGCAACTAAGGCTATGTAGGAAGAGACTAAATAAAAGATAATAGAAAAACTGGAATCTCTTGTTTATAGATATGGATAGCAAGGTAAAAAGCAGTGAAAAATGTTTTAGTCCCTTTAGTTTTATATACAGGTCAGACATATTTTTATCAACAAGATGTGAAGTTGTAGATAGCAATTAATAAAGAGTTGAAGGATTTTATTTTGGAGGGGGACAGGACAAGAGTCAAGTGGGATAAACTGATCCTTCCAATAGAACAATGTGGTTTACTATTACCTCATATGAAGGGATATTTTAGAAAGAGAAGTTAATGAAGCAGGGGGAAATTCAAGAAATAAGGAGAGAGTGGGATTTTGGATGTAGATTGTTAAGGAGAATAACAACAACTATACAGAATGTTATATTCTTAAAGTAGCAGAAAGTATTCTAAAAACTAAGCCAACTTAAGAATGGAGAAAGGAGATCCTGCTTATAATGGTGACTGCAATTAGAATTACAGAAAACAGGCAAGAGGGGGTTGAATTTACTGGAGAAAACTGGCAGAGGAACCAAGTTATTGGGAACAAACAACTAGACCGGGAAAGTAAAAGAATGGGAACAGCCCAAGAATACATTTGGACAGCAGCTAGAGACTGCCTTCCTATCACAGAATGATATCAGAGTATATGTAAACAGAAAGGGATAGGGGAATCCTAAGTGAAAGACGTGCTGTGGTATAGTTTTCAACTGAATCTAGAACAGACATTGCTTTTAAAAAGGGATCATTTGTACAGCATACAAAATATTGCATTATATCTACAGGAATCAATGAGATGAAGTTCGAAAAGAATGGAAAGAGAAACTGGATAAGCAATTCACAAGGGAACAGTGGGAAGACATATATATGCCTCCCAAACCTGCAATAAAGTCTAGAAGATTTAGGATTTTTGCCTGAAAGTATTTGCATAGGTATTTTTATACCTCAAGTGAACTCCAAAGGCTTCTTCCTCAGGTAGATGACAAATGTTAGAGGTGTGATGGGGAAGCAAAAGGTAACTGGGGACATATGTTCGGGGAGTGTAATGAACTGGCAGATTAAAAACTTCCTACAAAGTACTCTTTCATAAATACTGGATGAGCAAATGGGAGTAACTAACAAAATGATTTTTTTGAGCTGGGATAGAGGAAATGACTTGCTTAGACATAGCTGCCAAAAAGGCAAATACTAGAAAATGGAAACCAAAGACTAAACCAACTGTATTTGAAATAGTGGGTATTGTAACAGACATAAAGGAAGTGGGGGTGAGATCTTTAAAAAAAGATAAGAAGAAATTACATAAGAAAAATGGAATTTGTGGAAACAATACATGCGGAATAATGTTTTGGAGGAAGAGTGTATTTTAAGGGAAAGCAGGAATTGAGAAATGTATGCAATGTTGCATTGACGATAATTGCACAGAATAATATATGTGATGCATAATGTTTTTAACTGTGAACATGTTAATATAGTTTGTTTTGTTTTATATAAATGCATGTTTATCTACGTCTAAAGTGATAACTCAACAAAAGTGTTAAAATATAAAAAAAAATGGATGAAAGGCTAATGGCTAAGGGACATGATCAAAAGATACTGGAAATGAATAACAGAGAAGTGTTAGCTATGGACAAGAAGGATTTGTAGCAACAAAAAGGCCATAGTAAGAGAAATGGTCAAAACAAATAAGATTACTCACTACTCATGGTACCAGTTTCTTTAAAGATAGGGACATTATTTCACATTATTGGTACATTCTTAACAATGTTTCATTCTTTCTGAATGTGATTACTGACAGTTGCCATTGCATGTGATATAGACTGAATTATTTATATGGTGGTGTGCTGATGTAGTGCATTTTATGTGGGTCAAACTATCAGGCTGTTGAGGCAGAGAATTTCCCCTGCACATTCATAATATTAATTGCAAAAGGGAACAGGGTCCCTTATATAAACATGATCTTAAAAACAGTAGTGCAATATTCACGTTCATTAGTCCTGAAAGAATGATAACTGAAAGGATTCTTAAGAAACATTGGCACTCTGTCTTGACAAGAAAGAGAAACTGAATTATTTCCTAAGGAGCTCTGTAGTCCCCAGGTATGAATGAAATTATTTTAAGAAAGTTGTAATTTAAATTATTACTACACTAAAATATTTATATATTTGTGTGGATATACATTGGGTTTCTGTACTACACAGTGGCTTGAACAGACATTTATACATCTGGCTTCCTACATTCTGAACTCTGTGTTTGCAAAGTTTTCTCCCTTCACATACATATTAACGTTCTTGCCTCAGTCTGACCAATGATATTCCACGATTTAGCCACTAAATTTCATTATTATCTTTCTGAAGACTTAGGATGTTTGTTATAAGGTGATTTTTGTTTTACTAATATATTTAAGTACACACACACTTAACGGAAGTCACGATATACTGGTGCTATTTCTATCACACAGATATATTTTGGTGACATACTTATTTAATACAAGACATAGACACTTTTATGATGTCTAGTGATTTTACATCTTTTTTCTTTTTTTTTCTTTTATTAAAAGATCTGATAATAGTAAAGACATATAAAATACATTTTACATGTCATTTAATTATGCTGGTGTTACCTTTGATCATATGGCTTTTGTTTTACTAATATAAGGCTGTTAACTGGACATGATGTTTTAGATGACACTGGTGTTACTGAAGTAGTGAAACAGGTTTGTCTTTGGAAAATGCTGCCTTATAAAGCTATGTTTATTTCCTTTTGAAGTGCTGGATTCCTTGTTGGATTTATATATGTACACAGACACACACACACACACATATGTACACACACATATAATAAATATATATCTGTATATATATATATATATATATATATATATATATATATATTTTTTTTATTTATTTTATTTTATTTTACATTTGTTGACCGGGCATGTCCATTTTCAGTGGAGGCCCGGGGAGAAAAGCTCCAGTTAAAAAAAAACATAGTAAAAAAACAGTGAAAAACATACTACAAAAACTTACAGAAATATTTAATACAAAAATTAGAAAAAGGCATTAGTAAGAAATAAATTCATCTTAGTTTAACAATATTTAAAAAAGGAGTAGGAAAAAATGAGTGGGAGAGTTAACAAATGTAAAATAAAAATAAAATATATATTTGTATGTATACATATATCTATATGGTTTCACTATGAAACATCGAAATTTCAGTACATCGAACCTCTGATCGTGAAAGACCAGGGGATCGAAGTACTGAAATATCAAATTTTGCGAATCGAGATCGCCATACAGTGTGGAACAAGAACTTTACCATTCTGTTAACTGTAGTGCAATCTCGGAGGTGGTATATTTAAATAGCAGGGGGTGCAGGGGGACTCGCTACCCTGCCAAAACATGAAATGAGAATTTTTTACGTTTTAGTCTTTTTTTGTTCATTCACTATTTCAGTACTTTGATCCTCTGGTCTTCCATGATCAGAGCTTCAATGTACTGAAATTTCAAAGTTTCATAGTGAACCAATCTCTATACACACACACACACACACACACACACACACACACACACACACACATATATATATATATATATATATATATATATATATATTTATACATCATCTTCTTTCAGCTGTTCCTGTTAGGGGTCGCCACAGCGGATCATCTGTTTCCATTTCTTCCTGTCCTCTGCATCATGCTCTTTCACACCAACTGCCTGCATGTCCTCTCTCACCACATCCATAAACCTTATCTTAGGCCTTCCTCTTTTCCTCTTGCCTGGCAGCTCCATCTTTAGCATCCTTTTCCCAATATACCCAGCATCCCTCCTCAGCACATGTCCAAACCAACCTAATCTCGTCTCTCTTGCTTTGTCTCCAAATTGTCCAACCTGTCTCACCCAGTACAAATCTTAACATCTTTAACTCTGCCACATCCAGCTCTGACTCCTGCCTTTTCGTCAATGCCAACGTCTCCAAACCATATAACATAGCTGGTCTCACTACCCTCTTGTAGACCTTCCCTTTTACTCTTACTGGTACCAGTCTGTCACAAATCACTCCTGACACTCTTCTCCACCCATTCCACCCTGCCTGTACTCACTTCTTCACCTCTCTTCCACACTCATCATTACTATGAACTGTTGATCCCAAGTACTTAAACTCATCCTCTTTTACCAACTCTACTCCCTGCATTCTCACCATTCCTCTACCCTCCCTCACATTTAAACACATATATTCTGTTTTAGCCCTGTTGACCTTCATTCCTCTCCTCTCTAAAGCATATCTCCACTTCTCCAGGGTCTCCTCAACCTGGTCCCTACTCTCACTACATATCACAATGTCATCTGCAAACATCATAGTCCATGGGGCCTCCTGTCTGATCTCATCTGTCAACCAGTCCATCACCACTACAAATAAGAAAGGGCTCAGAGCTGATCCTTGATGTAATCCCACCTCCACCTTAAACGTATCTGTAACTCCCACCACAGTCCTCACCAATGTCACACTACCTTCGTACATATCCTGTACCACTCTTACAAACTTCTCTTCCACTCTTGACTTCCTCATACAATACCACAACTCCTCTTTAGGCACCCTGTCATATGCTTTCTCTAAGTCCACAAAGACACAATGCAACTCCTTCTCACCTTCTCTGTATTTCTCCAACAACACTCTCAGAGCAAATATTGTATCTGTAGTGCTCTTTCCTGGCATAAAACCATACTGCTGATCACTAATCATCACCTCCCTTCTTAACCTAGCTCCCACTACTCTTTCCCATAACTTGAAGCTATGACTGATCAATTTTATCCCTCTGTAGTTACTGCAGCTCTGCACATCACCCTTATTCTTAAAGATAGGTACCAAAACACTTTTTCTCCACATCTCAGGCATCCTCTGACTTTCCAAAATTTCATTAAACAATCTGGTTAAAAATTCCACTGCCATTTCACCTAATCACCTCCATGCTTCCACTGGTATGTCATCTGGGCCAACAGCCTTTCCATTCTTCATCCTCTTCATAGCTGTCCTTACTTCCTCCTTGCTAATCTGTTTCACTTCCTGATTCACTATCCCCACATCATCCAACCTTCTCTCTCTCATTCTCTTCATTCATCAGCCCTTCAAAGTACTCTTTCCATCTACTCAACACACTCTCCTCACTTGTGAGTACATTTCCCTCACTATCCTTTATCACCCTTACCTGCTGCACATCTTTCCCAGCTCTGTCCCTCTGTCTAGCCAATCGGTACAGGTCCTTTTCTCCCTCTTTCGTGTCCAATCTCTCATACAACTCTCCATATGCCTTATCCTTAGCCTTCACCACCTCTCTCTTTGCCATGCGTCTCATCTCCTTATACTCATGTCTACTTTCTTCATCTCTTTGACAATCCCACATCTTCTTCGCCAGCATCTTCCTCTGCATACTCTCCTGTACTTCCTCATTCCACCACCAGGTCTCCTTGTCCTCCTTCCTCTGTCCAGATGTCACACCAAGCACCTTTCTAGCAGTCTCCCTTACTAGCTCTGCTGTAGTTACCCAGCTATTTGATAACTCTTCACTGCCTCCCTGTGCCTGTCTTAACTCTTCCCTGAACTCCACCTCACAATCACCCTTTTTTAACTTCCACCATTTAATCCTTGGCACTGCTTTCACACTCCTCCTCCTCTTCTTGATCACCAACATCATCCTACAGACCACCATTCTATGCTGCTTAACTACACTTTCCCCTGTCACCACTTTACAGTCTCCAATCTCCTTCAGACTGGCCCTCCTACATAGGATATAATCCACCTGTGTGCATCTTCCTCCACTCTTGTACATCACCCTATGCTCCTCCTTCTTCTTAAAATATGTATTCACCAGAGCCATGTCCATCCTTTTCACAAAAATTCACAATCATCTGACCTTCTGCATTCCTCTCCTTAACACCATACCTACCCATCACTTCCTCATCCCCTCTGTTCACTTCACCAACATGCCCATTGAGGTCCGCTCCAATCACTAGTCTATCACCCTTGGGTACACTCACCACCACTTCATCCAACTCACTCCAAAGTTTTTCTTTCTCATCCATCGCACACCCAACTTGTGGAGCATATGCACTAACAACATTCATCATTACACCATCAATTTCAAGCTTCATAAACATCACTCTATCAGACACTCTCTTCACCTCCAAAACACTCTTGGCATACTGTTCCTTTAGGATAACCCCTACCCCATTTCTCCTGCCATCCCCACCATGATAGAACAATTTGAACCCACCTCCTATACACCTGGCCTTACTCCCCTTCCATCTGGTCTCTTGCACGCACAATATATCAACATTCCTTCTATCCATCGTATCAGCTAGCTCTCTCTCTATACCAGTCATACTGCCAACATTCAAAGTTCCTACCCTCACTACTACACTCCTAACCTTCCTCCTTTCTTCCTGCCTTCGGGCATGCCTTCCCCCACCTCTTCTCCTTCAGCCAACAGTAGCCCAATTTCTGCCAGCACCCTGTTGGCTAACAGTACTGATGGCGGTCATTGTTAACCTGGGCCTCGACCGATCCAGTATAGAAATATGATGATGATGATGATGATGATGATATATATACATATATATATATATATATATATATATATATATGTGTGTATATATATATATATATATATATATATATATATATATATATATATATATATATATAGGTTCATAGGTAGGTACTATGCTATTGGCCCTAGGGCCTATATAAGCCTAGCCAAAAGATACCCTGGTTTTCGCCACCCAAGAAAATGATTTTCCTGTGCCACTGTCGAGCAGAGCCATAGAAGTGCTCCCCGGGGTTAATTTCCTATCCCCCCATCCAATCATCAAGATTTTTCTTGAAGAGTGCTAATGAGGAGCTTTGCTTGATATAGATATGTACTTTGTTCCAGAGTATGGGAAGTCTCTGGGACAGGAATCTATCCCTCCAGCATGTTCTGTTTATTGTGGTGACAAGGTTTAGGTCCCTAGAGCGTGTAGCTCATAGGGATTGGGATTTATTTAAAAGGAGCATGTCTAAAAGCTCTGGGTTTGACATAGCTTTGTGTGTTAGGCAGAGATCGCCTCTGAGTAGGCGATATGCGACGGAGTAAAGCTGCAGTTTTTCGATGACAGTCTGCGTAGGGCATCTGTTTGAGGCCGGTAATCCCCTTTGTGAGGTATTTCTGCGGCCTTTCCAGTTGTTGTAGATGTCTTGTGAGGTATATACCAAAAGGGGCACTGTACTCTATAATGGTTCTTATGAGTGACGAGTAGAGGGGAACAATGATCTCTTTTTTCCTGGATGTGAAACCTTTTGTGATGAGGTGTGCCATGTAGAAGGATTTCCTGACTACTGTGACGATGTGATTATCAAAGGAGAGACTACTGTCCACCTGTGTCCCAAGGTCTCTTATCACACTTTCGGTGTTAAGTAGACTACCGCCTATGTGGTAGTTCATGGGTACAGAGTTTTTACCAAAAGGGATTACAATGCACTTTTTGGCATTGAGCTTGAGGCCATGGCTTTGACACCAGGCATCTGTTTCAGCGAGGCCCTTTTGTAGGATGTCCACACCTTTTGGAGTTTTGATTATGGCTCCCAGTTTGCAGTCATCTGCGAACTTCGTTAGCCAAAGACCTTCTGTGTTAGCCTGTACTTCAGAGAAGTAGATACCAAACAGGAGAGGACCCAGGACTGAACCCTGTGGTACTCCACTTGTCACTGGTCTGAAGTTGGATTTGAAGTCTGCTACTTTCACAGTGTGGATTCTGTCAGTGAGCCATTTGGCAACCCATCTTGTGACATAGGGATTTATACCTAATTTAGTGAGTTTATCTATAATTCCAGAGTGGGAGATGGTGTCGAAAGCCTTGGTGAGATCTAGATAGGCTGTGTGAACCATCTTACCCTCATCTATAGCTTTGGTGACTGCTTCAAAGAAGTCTATCAGGTTTAGGAGACATGATCTGCCTTTTACAAACCCGAACTGGGTGGGGTCCTGAGTTTGGAAATTACCAGTGTCATTGTTTATAAGTTCCATGATGATACATTCCATAGCCTTGCAGACCAGGCTCATTAGGCTAATGGGGCGGTAGTTTCCAGGGTCCATGGTGGCTCCCCCTTTGTGGAGTGGATAAATGTAACTGTGAGCCATTCAATGGGCACATAGCCTGAGGTGAGGCTATGATTGAACATGGTACTTAGGTGGGGTGCCAATTCATTCTGTAGTTCATGTAGAACACAGCCTGGGATGTTGTCAGGTCCCATGGATGCTGTGTTCTTGGCTTTGGATAGTGTGTTTTTTACCTGTGCAGCCGTGATTACAGGAACTTTGCATTCTTCTGGTATAGAGATGGGCCCTTTAGGGGATGACAGGGGGGTAAAGTTAGCAATGAACCTGTCTGCCAGGATGTTGGCAATATCAGTTGGTTCTGTATATATATGCATATATATATATATATATATATATATATATATATATATATATATATATATGGATTTACTATTGTTTTAATGATCTTAATAATGTTGAATCACTAAATCATGTGAACAGAACGTCACAAGATGAGAATATTGATGCTCACTTGTTCAAATACCTGGACTTGCCCCACTTCTGGACCCATGTTAGCACTTGTTCTTGTACCCAAGCAGGTCAGGAGATTTGATGTTCGACACTGTTCTAACAAGTGGGTGTCAGCATTTTATTCTTACAACCTTCTGGTATCATGATTTAGTGATTCAACATTGTTACAATCACTGAAACCATAGTAAGTATATATATATATATATATATATATATATATATCTACTACGGTTGATTGAAAACTCACTTGACTGAAACTCATTTTGTTGAAAGTTATAAATGACCTTTTCCTCACTGTAGTGCGATCCTGGAGTTAGTATATAAAGTAAGGGGGGGGGGGGGGGCACAGCCCCCCACATATCTTGGTTGTATATTCTCTTTTGGAAACAGTTATTCATTGCACTTGTAAATATCACTGTGTATAGTTTAAAATGTTTATAATATGTGGGGGGCTACGCCCCCACACCACCCCTTACTTTATATACTAACTCCAGGATCGCACTACAGTGGGGAAAAGGCCATTTATAACTTTCAACGAAATGAGTTTCAATGAAATGAGTTTTCAGTGAAGTGAGCTTTCAGTGAAGTGAGCTTTCAGTGAAGTGGTCCTAGTAATTTCATTTTCAGTCAAGTGAGTTTTCAATCAACCGTAGTAGACTCATATATATATATATATATATATATATATATATATATATATATATCAAAATGCACTTACTCGAGGCACTCCTTAAAATGGAGAACATCGATATCTGTGCAGAGACTGACACCTGGTTCAAAGCTCTAGAGAGCATCCATGCATTACCAGGCTATAAACTCATATCACACTTTTCGGCCATCTAACCTGGACTAGAGCACCAAAGGCAGAGGTGTGTCCATATACATTAAGGATATCCACACCTCCAAGGCTTATTGCACAGCATAACGCATCCAAGGTTACCCAAGTGCAACTAACTTTTGGCAAAACTGCAGTCCAAACTGTAACTTGCTACACATCCCCCATCATGCCCCAGGATTCCCACTCCTCTTTTCTTGATATACTGGAAACTATTGGGGTTCAACAAAATACCCTAATAATGGGCGATTTCAACTACCCCACCACTAACTGGGAAAACTACTTATGTACCAACTCCTTCGCTCAACGCTTTCTGGAATTCATAAATTTCAATGCTCTGGATCAACTTATCCACATCCCCACCAGGGGCAACAATATTCTAGACCTAGTCATTACCAACATGAGTGACCAGTGTTGCACACCTGAAGTCAACTCCTCGTTGGTCAGATCCGACCATAAGCTAATCACCCTAGATATCCACATCCCGCCCCCACCCACCATTAAGGAAACCACGGTAAAAAATTTCTCCAAAGCCAACCTCATGCTTCTTAAGACAGAAGTGGTGAACTTCATGACACCTATGCAGATGGACAATACAGTTACGACTATTAAATCCTATACAAATGCACTCTATAAGCACTTACACAAGTGCATGGATCGTGCTATCCCAAACAGAACCAAGACACTATCCTCCAAAAAAAAGGAAGCCAATCTGGTTGCCCCCTGCCATAAACAAACTCTACAACAGAAGGAAGAAACTGTCGCAAAAGAGAGTAAAATCCCATGAGTGGAGGAGCTCCCTGGTCAGCCTCAGTAAGAAGCTGAGATCCCTTATAAGATCCTCCAAAGCTAGCTACGAAAAAAAAATCGCCACTGATTCTAAGGGCAACCACAAAGCATTCTATAGCTATGTCAAGAATCTCAATGGCAACACCCAGATCTGCTCTGAGTTACATCATAACAGCACGAAAATTACAGAACCAACTGATATTGCCAACATCCTGGCAGATAGGTTCAGTGCTAACTTTACCCCCATCTCACATCCTAAAGGGCTCATATCTATACAGGAAGAATGCAGAGTCCCTGTAATCACATCTATGCAGGTAAAAGCTGCACTCTGTAAAACCAAAAACACAGCATCCATGGGACCGGACAACATCCCAGGCTGCGTTTTACATGAACTTCAGAACAAACTGGCTCCCCACTTAAGCACCATGTTCAGTCATAGTCTCATCTCAGGCTTTGTGCCCATTGAATGGCACACAGCAACAGTTATCTCACTCCACAAAGGGGGAGCCACTACTGATCCTGAGAACTATCACCCTATTAGCCTGAAGAGCCTGGTCTGCAAGGCCATGGAACGTATCATCATGGAACTCATAAACAAAGACATTGGTAACCTCCAAACTCTGGACCCCACCCAGTTCGGGTTTGTGAAAGGCAGATCATGCCTTCTGAACCTGATCGACTTCTTTGAGGCAGTCACCAAAGCCGCAGACAAGAGTAAGGTGGTTCACACAGCCTATCTTGACCTCGCCAAGGCTTTCAACACCATCCCCCCATTATGGAATTTTAGCTAAACTCACTAAACTAGGTATAAATCCCTACGTCACAAGATGGATTGCCAACTGGCTCACTGACAGAACCCATACTGTAAAAGTTGCAGACTCCAAATCTGACTTCAAACCAGTGAAAAGTGGAGTACCACAGGGTTCAGTCCTGGGACCTCTTCTGTTTGGTATCTACTTCTCTAAAGTACAGGCTAACACAGAAGTCCTCTGGCTAACGAAATTTGCAGATGACTGCAAACTAGGAGCCATAGTCGAGTCCTCAAATGATGTGGACATCCTACAGAGGGACCTCACTGAGACAGATGCCTGGTGTCAGAGGCATGGCCTCAAGCTCAATGCCAAAAAGTACATTGTCATCCCCTTTGGTAAAAACTCTGTACCCACGAACTACCAGATAAACGTCAGTCTACTTAATGTCAAATGTGTGATAAGAAACCTTGGGACCCAGGGGAACAGTAGTCTCTACTTTGATAATCACATCACCACAGTAGTCAAGACATCCTTCTACGTGGCACACCTCATCACAAAAGGGTTCTCATCCAGGAAAAAAGAGGTCATTGTTCCCCTCTACTCAGCACTCATTAGAACCATTATAGAGTACAACGCCTCTTTTGGAATGTACCTCACAAGATATCTACAGCAGCTGGAAAGGCCACAGAAGTACCTCACAAAGAGGATTACTGGCCTCAAACAGATGCCCTACACTAACCGTCTCAAAAAACTCCAGCTTTACTCTGTAGCATATCGCCTACTCCGTGGAGATCTCTGCCTAACATATAAAGCTATGTTAAACCCAGAGCTGTTGGACATGCTACACCTAAAGAAATCCCAATCCCTCCGAGGTACACGCTCTAGGGACCTAAACCTTGTCACCACAATAAACAGGACATGCTGGAGGGATAGATTCCTGTCTCAGAGACTTCCTATACTCTGAAACAAGCTACCCATCTATGTCAAGCAAAGTTCCTCATTAGCACTCTTCAAGAATAATCTTGATGAGTGGATGGGAAATAGGAAATACACCCCAGGGATCACTTCTGTGGCTCTGCTCGGCCGGGGCACAGGAACCTTGTTGGCTAGGCTTACTTAGGCCCTTGCCCGATAGCCTAGTACCTACCTATGAACCTATATATATATATATATATATATATATATATATATATATATATATGTGTGTGTATATATATATATATATATATATATATATATATATATATATATATATGCAGATACATACATACATATATATATGCGTGTGTGTTTGAGTATATAATTTTATCACATCAATAAGAGATTACAACAGCCGTAAATGAAAAGAACCTGTATGTGGAAATCCCAAAGCATAGTGTTAATGCCAGTAAGATTGCAGGAGTTCAAATGCATGATCTTAAACGTACTGTCAAACTTTGATTAGAGCCTGACATTAACGGTAAAGCAGAATGATAGAGCTGTTTACTGTTTAGAGATTTAAGAGGGCATTGCCTGTTACTATAAGCAAGTAGGTTTATCACAGTGATCCCAAATGTCAGATACTGCCGCTGAACATGTCCTAGCAAATGGCATTTCATTTAAAAATGAAATATCTAAAGCTAAACCAGCAGTTAACAAGTCAACACTGCCTTTGAAACAATGCCCCTAGTACCGAGCTAACTTGCTACAGGTAAGGTCATGTGGCGAGATTTTGTATTGGGTAAGGGAATAGTGTTAATGATAGGGATGTGCAAATATTCAAAATAGATGTTGAGAAAGAAATAATCACAAAATGTGATAAATGCATACTGAGAAAAATACACTCATGGAATGTGATAAAATAAATGTTAACTGCATAAATCTGCATTCTGTCATTGTGCAATGTATGATGTTTTGGGAAGCAAGAGACTTCAAAGTTTATTGTATTTACTTAGTATTGTCACTTTAGTTAAAAAATCTTATCTTTGTAAGCAAATTTAATAAAAAGCAGAAGGCAGGGGGAATTTGTGTTCACTGAGGCAAAAAAAAAAAAAAAAAAGACTGGTCCTTTACATCTGTAGAGTGTCAGGAAAGGATAAAAGTAAGGCATGAGCATTAGCCAGATCTTCTGGAAGGAAATATAAAAGAAATAGAAAATGTCTGCCTATCCAGTCCAGAATGTCAGAATGTAACCTGGATTCATGAATCCTTTGATTAAAGTGTCTGTTATAAGTTGAATGCATTGCTATCAATATTGTTGGGTCATTGGTCAAATCTAGCAGTGTGTACCAATATATCTTGGTCATAGTAAACTAAGCCATAGAGTATCACGAGGTATACCCAATACTTGGGAAAACTTGTGCTGTTTTTATCTGCAATGTGTATTCCTAAATAAATAGTTATCAATCAAGACATACCCTTTATGTCAATAGTTATGCAGTGATTGTGCCAGTATTTTCAGGTTAAACAGTTAAAACATATCAGATAACCATCTTCTGCATGATGGTTTATTACAGAGGTTCAATAAGGCATTGAAATGCATGTTAAGAAAAGTGAATGTAGTAGACAGTAAAAACTTGTTACTCCACTTGCTGTCTGCAGTAAGACAGGTGCATCAAGCATAAGTAGGGCTTGCACCATTTGAAATCTTGCACAGTAGGCATTCAAGCGGTCCACATGATATTGCTAAAGAGAACTGGGAAGAAGATGGAATAGCATTCAAAATATTATGGAATATTACACTAACCTTCAAGAAAGGCTTACAGCGGTGATGTCTAAAGCAAAGTAGAACATGTTAAAACTTCAGGAACTAAAGAAAACAGTACATAATAGGAATACTAAGAGGAAAAAATTCAAACCAGGAGACAAAGTCTTTGTACTTTGGCAATCAGCAAAAAATATTTAGTTAACTGACAATATCCCTTTCAAATCTTAGGAACATTAAATGACGCAGATCATAAAGATCAAAGTCAAATGCAATGGTAAAAGAAAACCAGAGCAAATCTATAATATCAATGTGCTGAAAGAATGGAAAGAGGCACAATCCTCAGTACTGAGTTGCAGCACTGCTGTATGAAAAATTCCTACTGTTCTGACACGTGAGGCATTATGTAAGACACAGAAACAAAAAGTGACAGAATTTGTAGCTAGAAATAAAGAACTCTTTTTAAATCTGCCTGGGAGGATAAATCTGATAGAGCATAATACAGTCATGTTTCTAGGAGTGAAGGTGTATTGAAATCCCTACAGAGTACCCAGAGCACAAAAGAATGAAGTACAGCAAGATACTGAAGGCAGGTCTGTAGAGAAGTAAGTCTGTCAATAGTGTTAAAATAAGAAGCCAAAAATAAATGCTGAAAACAAAACATAAATGCAATAGGATAAAGCCGAGATCTTGATTAGTGAAAGAGAAAAAAATGGAAATAAAGTAAGGTGTACGAATTATAACAAGGAAGTTGTTGTCATCTTTGAACAAAATAGTGAACACCAGCTACTTGAACAGAATAACCACTTACATGACCTGGAGTCTCAGCAGCAGGAATAATAAGAGAAAGCAAAAACAGATGCTACCAACAATTCACTTTTATTTAGCACAGTGGAAGGAACTGAGAATGGCGCCACAATAAGATGCTGCTATGTTTAGTGAAACAGTTTTAAGGTAGACAGAGAGGTGGGTCTACTAAGTAAAGTGTTAGGAAGAACTTAATACTGTGTTATTCCTACAAAATCCATCTAAACTCTTAGTACGTTTGACTCACAAGAGGGGACTCCATTGCAGCATTTAAAGTGGCAAATATAGTTTGAATCTTTTTAAAAGTAAACGAGAAAGCAGTGTTCAGTTTTCAGGACACAGTGATGTCTGCATTACTCTCAAAATCAGTCCAAACCATTAGTACTTTAAGCTCACAAAATGTGGCTCCATTACCATAATTTGGGGCAGCGGATATAGTGGCTAGTTTTAGAGCAGTAAATGAAAAAGCTGTGAATAGTTTCCATGACACACTGACACTATGTGGGCACTGTTATTGTGGCCTTCGGACCTGCGTTCCATCCTGACAATTTGCTGTCTGCTAAGCTGTTAGCAATATGGAACCTCCCTTCTTCCTATAGTTGGATAGGTTTTCAGGTCTCACAACTTATCCATTTAACTTCAAAATCCAGGGTTTTGAGGTGGGATGGGGACCCATAACACTTTTTGGCATTGAATGCTGTACAAGATGTAAATTCTGCAAAACCATGCTATATTTCTGAGAGCCTGGCCTTCAGTACACTGCTAATGCCATTGTGCAATGTAAAACATATGCAGATATTACAGTAGTCAGGCAATGATGTGTATTCCATAGAGGACAAATTCCTGCAGGTTGGGTTAACTAGCCATTATGAGATCAATGATGTAATTTGCTCTTGTACAAAAGGACGGCTTTTCTTGGTCATGCCAGATTCACAAGAGTGTCAAGGTGGAAGCTGCCTGTCCCATGTACCAGATTTGCTTCAGATTCTGTACAGTACAAAGGGGGTGACTCATTTTCCTGGACTGGAGTTTGAATGCAGACTGTTATACAGCCTCAGTCAAAGGTGGGTTCATGCCTTGAGAGGGATTCTTAGGAAGAATATTTCCGAGAGTGGAAAGCTTTAAACAGATTGTGTAATCGTGGACCTGGAATAGGATATTCTGCATTAATTTGGAATCTGCAATAAATCTGTTTTAGCTGATCTAAAACTTGGATTTATATGTTTGGGCTTTTTGCTTGAATGGTGCAGAAGTTTGTACATAACATTTTCCATTGGAGAAACTATTATTTTTTTTCCAACATTTGCTTTCAAATCTTTGATAAAGCAGCTTGGCAGCTGAATAAAAGCTGTGTTTTCAGTTACTTCTGTATCCAGTGTCATCAAAATACTAGAAAGGGTGAAGTCTTTTGTTTTAATACCGAGGGGTACAGAAGGGAATGTGAGAAACAGAAATCAATGAAATGGGGAGACAGGGCTAGAGGTGGCTTTCAAAAGGGTCTATATTATATGAAGGAATGTTCATAATATCGAACGCTCTAAAGAGCGAAAATGCCAGACCTCTAACTCCTTACCCCCACTAAATATATATATACCTACTCCGAGATCGCACTACAGTGAGGAAAGGGCAAATATTCCGGCCTTCACTGTACTGCAATCCCACAAGAAGTACTTTGAGGTCCAACATTTTCGTTCTTTAGAGCGTTCAAAATTATGAACATTTGTTCGTAAAATACAGACCCCTTTCAAAAGAAGGATTTACAAGGTGGGTTGTTGCATTATCTGTAGTTATAGAGTGAGGAATAAGTGTGTAAAGTGCAGGTACGGATGGTGAACTTACTGTGGGCAATGATGAAAAGATGAAGTAAGTGAATACACAGATTTATTTAAATTATACAAAACAAAGATGTTTCAGAAAGTTAAGGGATGTGTGAAAAATATGAAACTACTTTTTCAGAGGACATGCATCAGACATGAGAAATGTAGGATTTTTTTTCAATGAAGATACAGCAAAGCTGCAAAATGTGAAAAACTGCAAATGTACTGTTTTACTGTAAGGCTAAAGTAAAATGTAAAATGCAAAAAATATACACTGCTTGACTGTTTTTTTCCCATGGAAAAGGCAACAGACTTAAAAAATGTGTCTGTTTACAGCTACACACACTCACAAGTCTAAATCGGGCACTTCCTGTTGTGTTTCATGTATAATATCATGTAGCTGGGAACTTTCCAAAAGATCTACAGTTTGGAATTTAAATTCTGATTGACAAGGAAAGAGGCAGGGACTTTTTTACTTTATGCATGAACAAGAGTTTTGCTACAAAAGCAGTGCTGTCATACCTGCCAGTACTGATTCATTCCACGATATCCCTGCAGAATTCAGGCGTGGTGAATCGCCGAGAGCATCTACCTCAACAGCCATTTTCAGTTCAATTTGTGGTTATAAGTTGCTGCCTGATGACTGTCTGCTATCCTGCATTACAGGGCTCATTCCAATTTACTTTGCCTTTTTATATTCTGCACTTTCTAGGCATTTCTCTACAGAGTACAGTAATTAATGTAGTCAAAATTGGTGTTAATGTTAGCAATACAATTAGTGTTTCTCTAATGCCATTTACCTGTTCAAAATGTGTTATTTTATATTCTTCTGTGCAATCATGTATCACTTTGTACATTTAATTCACAAACTGTATCACCTGGTTTTCTTTAAATAAATAATTTTATTTAATCAATTTCAAACACATGTAGCTGGTTGCTTAATTAATTTTATATACAATGCAATATTTATCTAAATGAATGTAGTTTTGTAAACCTTAAGCACTGATGTTATCATTTAACTCTGGGTGGCAATTTGTATTCAAAAGAAGTTACCAGCATAGTTCTTTATATTTAAGCTGGAAATTAAAATCTCCACCATTTGATCAAAATCTGCTTGTCTATGTACTACATATGATGGTGCACTTAACTTCAGCATTTTTAAAGTCCTTGCTTTGACGGTACATGCATGTTCATAATTTCTTTGCCTCAACTTTCTGTCTTGTCAATATATTAAAAAAATTCTGACATCATTGTTATGTCATTTTAATTAATTATATCACGAGTATGATGACATGCTATAAAGGTCATGTGTCAGTTTATGTGATGAGAGCAGTAAACTTTCTTATTTTAATAAATCCACTCAAATGGTTCCATTGGTCTTTTGTTTCTATTATTTTTAGTTGGTAGGTTTATACCACATAGTATTGTCCTAGCATACTGTTTAGTTCTTCTCATGGTAAATGCATAGAATTTGTGAAATGTAACTCTTAATTTCAATCTGTTAAAGAGATAGAGACAGAGACAGACAGTTTAGCTAAATCACCACAAGATATTACATTAAATTTAAGTCATTTTTAAGAGTGGTACACTAACTGTAAAACTGGCATGCCAGACAGGTCTGGCTAGTATAAGTGAGGTGGGAGGTTGGCGTAATGATTAAAGTGTTTACCTTACAGAGACAAGGTGCAGGGTTTGATTCTCACATGATGTCATTAGCTAGGCTTAAAATGACCAGCAAGGACAATTAGCCTAATACTAATCTATAATTTGTTGCAGCAGCAAAACGTATTACGAATCTAGAAACTACTATGTGCCTGAATGCAATGGGTTTATTCAAAATCCACTCACTGTTGATAAGGTAGCAATGTAAAGCATTTGGCTCAGATTGAGGTGGGTGAGTTGCAATAAAGTCAGTGTTTATAACTCTGTTTTGCAGCTGTTCAGTATGTCTCTTATTTGGGTGTGGGTAATATGGCTGCTCATAGCTCATGGCAACACTGTTTATTTATGAAACATTTTTACTTAGTTCATAGTTTTACAGGTTACTAGACAAGTGGCCTGTGTGACTATATAGAGCCTAACCATGCATCTCAGAGAGTTTAGTGGATGGATTTGCCATCCCACTCATTGAGGATCACACAGCGTACCCCAGGAGTAAATCTCTGAATACCCAGCTAGTCATTAAGGCAGAATGTGAAAGAAGCCAATGTGTTTAATTTCTTGATATGCAATGGAAGCTTATTCCATGGGTATTTTCTGAGGAATCTATCTACCAAGAGGTCTTGTTTGTACTGCAATGAAGGTTGAAGTCTTTGAAACAGCAAGTGTTTTTGCATTACCAATATTTCTGAGGTATAGGAGGCCTAGGATTTTTCATAGCCTGAAAAGTGAAAAAGTAGAAGCTGGTATGAGAGAAAAGCAAGAGTGTTTTAGTCTCTCTGACAAGCTAAAGGAACCTATTCCTTTTTAAGGTAGAAATATTGCATTTCTTTTTTCAAACTGACAGTGAATATTACATTCCAAACTGTGCACTGTATTCTGTCACTGGCCTCAAAAATGGGGGGGGGGGGGTTATGACATTATGACAGCATTACACCTAGAGGATAGATTCTTGGTAATTACCTAGGAAAGACAGAAAGATTTTCTAAGCATAACTTATGCATGATGATTGAAAGTTCATTGCTGATGAAGGTACCTAGATTTCTAATGACCATGTCTGTCTTAAGCAGGGTCCTGTTTATGTATAATCAGTTGAACAGACTTGTTTCTCAAAGGCAACTACAATACATTTTTTGGCATTAAGTATAAGGCCATGATCAGTACAGCAATTGCTAGTTTTGGCAAGCCTGTCTTGAAGGATTTGGGTATCACTAGTGAAGTCAATAATTTCAGGTTATGAAAAATCATGTACTGCTAGGCCTCCTACACCAAAAAAATACTGGTGATACAAAAACATTTGCTGTATCAAAGAATTCAACCTTCACTACAAAAACATTTGCTGTATCAAAGAATTCAACCTTCACTGCAACATAAACAAGACCTCTTGGTAGACAGGTTCCTTAATCAAGAGAATATCAATTGAATAAACTTATAGCCATCAGCAAACTTGGTTAATCATGGACCTCTGACATTTACTTTCACCTCACAGAAGTAGATGCTGAAGACGAAGAGACTATAGACACATCCCCGAGGGACACCATTAGTATTGTGTATTTTAAATGAGAAGGTATCATTAGCTCTTACTCTGTATGTTCAATCAGACAGCCAATCTGCAATCCAGTGGGATGAATTAGGGTTTTTTTTATGTTTCACACTGAAGGCTTCAGCAAGGTCCAGATAAGAAGTGTGGGCTGAATAACTTTTATCAGTGGCATCTATTGAATTTTCAAACAAATTAACCAGATTAAAGAGAAAGGATGCTCTACCTTTCAAGACACCAAACTAATTAGGGCCAGTGGTTTGCAGGTCACCAGTCTCTTTGTTTATAAAGCTGGCCAAGATACAGTCCAAGACAGATGATGCTGGTAAGGCTAATAGGATGATCGTTGTAAGGATCTGTGGGTGGAGCCATTCTTGTGAAGTGCCCCATGACAGCCATTCTCTAGAGGTCAGATACATACCCTGTGGAGAGACTAAGGCTGAAATGGCTTAGAAGGGGCTCAGCAATGTCACAGTTTGCACTAACTAGTAGACAGCTTGGTATATTGACTGGATCCACGCAGTTGTTGTTTCTGGTTTTTGCTAGATCCTCTAAGATCTGGCTGATTATGATTTTTAGAGAAGGGGAGTTTAGTGGTTCAAGGGAAAGAACACAGAATAACAGGGAGTGAAATTAGAACGGAATTTGTCAGCTAGGATTCTGGCTATAGTTTTGGGATTAAAATAGGTAGTGCTGCTCGACTAAAGTCCAGTAAAGTGTTGGGTGTTTCCTCTAATACCCCAATGTAGATAAAAAAGGCGTTATGGTTAACCAAGAAGTAAGTGACTGCTTTCAGTTCATATCCTGCCTTAGCTTTACTAATGTTGTACTTGTTTTTTTCCTCATGGCTTGTGTAAACACATTTTTTTATGGCGGGAGATAGGGAATCTTTTACACAAAGCAGTTTGATTTTTTCCTGTTATTATACAGTTTCTTTCTTCAGGAGCTCCACCATATGGGGAATATTTGAGGTTCCTGTTTTATACATACATATATATATATATATATATATATATATATATATATATATATATATGTATACATACACATATGGTTGTGTGTGTGTATATGTGTGTGTGTGTGTGTGTGTGTGTGTGTGTGTTTGTATGTATATATATATATATATATATATATATATATGTGTGTGTGTGTGTGTGTGTGTGTGTGTGTGTATATATATATATATATATATATATATATATATATATGCATACACACACACACACACACACACAGTAAACTCTCAGTTAACCGGCAACCATGCGAAGTGGTAGATGCCGGTTAAGTGTAATTTCTGGTTGCTTCAGAGTTACTGTTAAAAATAGTCCCGACAAATACTGCACCCTATACTATACTATATTGATTTGATTTTAATATTGAAATATGGTAATTAAAAGCCTGGCTGGAATAATAAATTTCCGCTAGAAAGCATGGCACACAGAACAGTTTTCAGTGGCACGCTGAATGTATTGGAATTGAATGAACTGAACAGAGAGATAGAGAGAACAAATGCATGTATAAAAGCAGAAGCGACTGTGTGTGAGAGACCGTAGTGATATATGAAAGCTGAAGACAGTGTATGTGTGAGAGATCGGTGACAGAATGTGCTATATCTGATACAAACAGACTAAGTATGGAGCGAGTGTTGACATTTTAGCAATTTGACTTGTTTGGTTTGACATGTTCTCAGGTTTGAGGAGACAGGGAATTTATTTGTATCTTCCTTTTTAAAACTAAAACTCTAAAAATGTAAGGTATGTTTCTGCAAGGGGAAAACAGGAAGTACAACACATAAACAACTGAATTGTTCAAACTGTACTGTATTTCTTTAATTTTTTGCTGGTTGTTTGAGTTCTGGTTAACCGAGAGTTTACTGTATTCCTAATGGGGATGGAGTTCTCTGCACATTGGTTAAGTCAGACATAGAAGCCAGAGGCATATGTAACAGCATTAGTGAGTGGGTCAGCACAGGGATTAGTGATTCTGAATTTCTTCAGGCCCTTAGACAGGGATATTAGGCTTGTTTGGGAGTAATATCTAAATATGACAGAACTACTGGGAAGGATGGTATCAGTTTTGAAGCAGAAGACAATGGTTTGGTGATCAGATTTGATTAAGGAGGAGATGGCATTAGTAGGACTGCAGACAGATGAAACATAGGACAAGTTCAAGTATGCTGTCACCTCTGGTGGGAACTTGGACTATCTGATCTGGGGAGCTGTGCAGATAAAATGTGTACAATAGGATCAAAAATCATGTACTAGCTAATAAATATTAACAATTTTTTCAATGCAACCATATGTCTTCTAGTACAGAAACCTGTATCTTAGATGAAACTGTTGCAGCCTTTTCATAAGAACAGGCCACCTAGGGGGTTGAAGAGGTCTGCACTGATGTGCATTTCTGGAGTCCCCTGTCATGAGCTTTTCCATCCCATCATAAAATGACTATTTTAATAGGACTGTATTTTAAGAAGGTTCAAATAACATTCTTATAGATTAACAGTAAGAATTATATGTCTCATACAACTTAAATTGCTACATCTGTCCTAATCTTCTTGATTGTCTTAACAAGTATTTTACATTTTTTATATCTTGCTGACCACAGAACAGAGCAGTTCTATCAAACACTCCATCAATCTGTGCACAAAATAAGTCCCTAAGGTCAATAAACTGTAAGACAACATTTTAGTTTGATACCCTACCATTAAACTCTTCCCTTCAGCAAAAGTTTACAAGACTCAAATGACCACAAAATGTATTTATTTTTGAACATTCCAAGCATCTGAGGACTGCTTTGTCATTAATTTTTACATCAAGTGCCTACTCCCCTTTGACTTCTCCTCCAGTTGTCACTACAATAGTGAGCAGTCCTTCAGCCTCCTCTCAGGAAAGATAAGCTGGCCACCAACTGCTCATTCCCACTTGCCCTTAGGGGAAGGTCAGTATCCCAACCTCAGGCAAAATCAAGTCACCCAGAAAACAAGTTAACATTTTCAGAAATGTTTATGTTTATTGTGAACCAAATGACAGATTAGGCTACACAAAGGCAATGTATGGCAAAAAAGTAGGCCACCCAAATAACCATGTAAGCCTTTGGGCTACATAATATAACCAGGAAGTTTGGGTGTGGTCAATAACATTTTCTTTGCTGGATGGACATTAAAACCATATGATGTTTCTTATCAGCACCATCAGGCTAATGATAAATTAACAGCTTAAGTAAGCTGTTTCCCTGCTAAGTAAAGGTATTGCTCAAGTACGAAACAAATGTACTTAAAAGAAGGAAGCATGTCAGGTGGTTCCGTGAAATGCAGGTCATTACATTAAATCTGTCAATGCCTGAGTCACTGTCACCAAATAGGACTAGTTTCATTTTTACAGCATTAATAATCAAGCAGTTGTTTACACACTACTTTTATAAATCTGAAGGTCTAGTCTATAAACCAGTAGCACAGGTTAACCCTCTGTTACCAAGGCAGCAAAGTATTATAGGACCAGGTTATTCAGTTGTTGGATTATGACCACAAACTCGCAGTTTACCCACATGTTGCTGATGTACATTTATTTATTTATTTAACATTTGTTGACCGGGAATGTCTGACTAGGTTCCACAGATCCTGTTTTCAGCGGAGGCCCAGGGAGAAATGCTCCAGATGTAGGTCTTTAGAATAAGGATACATAAGTAAGAGAAGGGCACTCAACACACAATTCTTTGGAAATCCCTATTGTAAAGCTTGCCATGCCATGCATGATTTGGAATCAGTTGGCAATTTCTTGTAAAAATAGCAAATGTATTCAGCTCTGTTACATTTAGTAAAACATAACTTATTAAAACTCACTACTTGGTTTTCAGTTATCACTTTAAATTCTCCCAGGTAATAATCACATGTAATCTTACAGACTCGTAAGCCTGAAATTCAATAACATGTAGTCTAATATTTTCTTAATAATACCACCAAGTTCATTAATATATACTTGCTCTAAAATCATAAATCTCACATCTTGAAGTTTATGCTACATTGCTAAAAATGTAACAGTAGCACTGTCAATATTACTACATCTAACATCATTAATATTTTTATTTTATTTTATTTTATTTTATTTTACATTTGTTAACCGGGCTAGTCTAACTGGATATATTTCCATTTTCAGTAGAGGCCCGGGGAGAAAAGCTCCACATAGAGAAAAATGACAATTTCATAATATAACACATTTAAATATTAATGGAGAAGGAGGTGGAAATAAGCAAATATTCAGGAAGACATCACAGGCATTACTATTGACATGACAAGACTATGATTCACCATTCTCACTCACGAAATAACAATTAAACTTATTTCACATTGTTTTATAGGAAGATTATATAAGGGAGAGTAGAAGAGAAAGAGGAAAAATATACAGAAAAAAATAGAGAGAGTAGAGTCGTAAAAAAGACAAAAATACTTTCAGACAAAGAAAGGCATCTAAAGATGGAGAGGGAAAACTAAAAGAGCTAGATCTTATAGAGTGAAGATAATAAGGCTAGTAGAAGAAAAGAAGGAAGAAGGAGAGGAAGGTGGAGGAGTAGAGGGAACATAGGGAGATTTAGTCGGGTAACAACAGGGACATAACCATTGATTTTAAGGTAAGTTTTGAGTTTTGTTTGAACAGAATAGGATTTGGAATAGAAGTAAGTTCAGTAGGAAGTTGATTCCAGTGTTTACCAAGGGCGTTAGAGAAAAGGGAGTCACCAGCAAGGTTGTTTGATTTAGTTAAAGTTACAAGAAGTTTGGTGGAGGAACAAGTGAGTTCAGGTTAGAGTAAGGGGTTAGAAGTTTGGAAAGTGCAGGAGTGTTATTAGGTAGATAGAGAGCTCTTTGGACAAAGGAAAGTTGGGAGAGAAGTAGCATATTTTCTAATTCTAGCCATTGAAGTTGCTGAAGGTTCAGGCAGTGGTGAGTTCTAAATTGATTGCCAGTTACAAATCTAGCAATACTGTTATAAGTGTTTGCCAATTTTGAGAGATTGTTTTTCTTCAGATTAGTGTAAATTGGTGAGGCATAGAGTAGAGTTGAAATAAGGTGGGAGTAGGCAAGAGTAGCTTTGGCTGCGGGGTTAGGAATGTTCTAATTCTGTAGAGGGAGCCCAGTTTTCTGTTTACGGTTTTAATGGTATTATTGATGTGATAATCATAGGTAAGGTTGTTGTCGATCATGACTCCTAACAGTTTGGTAGTGGAGTCAGCTGATATGAGGGTGCCATTAATAGATGAGATGGAGAAATCTAAAGTGGGGACTTAGCAGTAGGTTTAAAGAGGAGGAGTTTTGTTTTATTCGCATTTAAGAGTAGACAGCGTTTTAGGAACCATGCTTCTACTGTGTGGAATACATTTTGTGTAATAGTTTGAAGTTCTGGAATGTTTTTAGCAGAGCAAATAAGAGTGGAGTCATCAGCATATTGTATGCATGTAGCTTGTGGAATAGCTGCTTGAAGGTCATTTATAAAAAGGGAGAAAAGGAGAGGCCCAAGAATAGAGCCTTGTGGGACACCGAGAGAAATAGGAAGGAGAGAGGAGAGTTTGTTTTCCCAGAGTACTGCCTGTTTCCTGTTAGTGAGATAGGAGGTAAACCAAAGGATAGCATTTGGTTCTAAAGCAAGAGATTCTAGGATTTTTATGAGAAGGGCGTGGTTGACCATGTCAAAGGCTTTGGACAGGTCAATAAAGAGTGCAGAGGAAAGAATGTTATTATTACGGTTGGCGTTTATAAAGTCAGTAAAGGAAAGAAGAGCAGTGGTGGTACTGTGGAATGGCCTGAAGCCGTGTTGACAGGGAGTTAGAATGTTATTTTTAGTTAAGTAGTTCATAAGTTGGTAGTGAACACATTTTTCCATGATTTTTGCTAGGGGAGATAAGAGTGCTATAGGCCTGTAATTAGAGTATTCTTTGGAGTTACCTCCTTTGTGTAGGGTATAATGTGTGAGATCTTCCAGATGTCAGGTATGGAACCTTCATTAATAGTTCTATTGATAAGGATGGATATGGGATAGGCAATAACCTTAGCTGCTTTTTGGAGGTATTCAGATGGAAGTTGATCAACTGATGGGGTACAAGGTTTAAGTTTTTGGATGCATTTTTGGACGAAGGTGGTAGAGATAGGTTGTAAAGTGAAAGTAGGTTTAATAGAATCTGCTTGAGCTGGGATGCTAGAATTGTCAAAGGAAAGCTGAGAGGCCAGAGAATTGATAGTATTAGTGAAGAAGGAATTGAAAGCATTGGCAGTTTCATGGGAAGAATTTTTTTCTGATCCAGAGGGAGAGGGGGTGGTAGTTTGTCCGGGGTGAAGAAGTCTATTCAAGGTTGTCCAGAATCTTTGGGAATTGTTATGATTAACTTGTTGGAGGTTACTATAGTAGTTTTTTTTGTCTGAGATAATAGCTTTTTTAATACTATTTCTTAAGTGTCTGAAGGTCTGTTGATCAGAGGGAGATTTACTAGTTCTCCATTTTATCCAGGATTTGTTTCTAAGTAACATTTTTTGCCTTGTTTCCTTAGATAACCAGGGGCGATTTAGTTTTGACTCTGATAGTTCTTTTGGTGCATGATTATCTAGGATGGATAGGAATGTGGTGTTAAAATATTGAACTGCTTCTTCTAGAGGAAGAATTTGTAGAGGTATCCAGTTACAGGCATTTAGTTCATTGTTAAATAGTATGGGGTTAACCTTCTTAGTACTACGAGAGGTTCGGATGGAAGGGACATTTGTAGCAATATTCTTCTTTCTTATGATATAGGTTAAGTAGTGGTCGCTAATGTCATCTGGCAAAGTGCGGTTTGGTATTGTAGCTGTGGTTTATTAACAAGAATCCAATCTAGTATACTTTCTTTATTGTTAGGTTTATTAATTCTAGTGGAGGAATTTATAGTCTGTGTAAAGCCATGGAGATTGATATGAGAGACTGGGTTATTAGTATTAACTGATGACCAGTCGAGGTTGAAATCTCCAAGTATTACAGTTTCTTGTGGGAGGCTGGATGATGCCCAGCTAAGGAGATTTTCTATATTTGTGGAGTTATTTCCAGGAGGTAGATAAGTACCGATAATATATATGGCTTTATTTGGGTTCAGCTGTAACTTAGATATAAGGAGTTCAGTTTTGGTGTTATCTGGGGGTGCATAAGGAGCTAAGGATAGATTAAGATCAGTCTTAAATATGAGTGCAACTCCCCCTCCTTTGCGAGTATTGCGGTCTTGTCTTATAATGTTATAGCCTGGTGGGATGATTTCTGTATTTTTGGTGAGGGGTTTTAACCAGGTTTCAGTTAAACATAGGATGTCGAAAGAGTAATAATCAAGAAGCGAGTGGAGATGGGTGATTTTGTTGTTAACACTTCTGATATTAAGGTGTCCTATGAGTAAGGAGTGAGCATTTAAGGTTGGTAAATGCAGGGAAGAATTTGAGATAATAGGTGTATCTTCAGAGGCAATAGTAGAGGGTCCTGGGTTAGGATGTATATCGCCATCTTCCAGGGTAGAGGGGTTGTAGTTTAAGTGTGGCTTACAGGTAAACATCATTAAATATTTTAGTTTTTTTAGCATGAGATTATTAGATTTAATATGGGATAGTCTGTGATATTTGGCTAAGAGGTAGGAAGAGGTAGAGGTAATGTTTGAGTGTGTGAACTTTGGGGAAGTTAAATTAGAGGCAGTTTGTTTGGAAGAGGTATTGAGGTCGTAATTATAATTTAATTCATAGGAGGTTAGGAGATAGGGTAGTGTGAGTGAAAGGGAAAAAATGAACATGGGAAATAATTTGGCAGGTTTCTGTTTTATTCTAGGGGCCAAGGAAGATGTTTTGTTGGTTTTAAAAGACATGGTGAGTAGTGGAGATCTCCTAGTTTCTATTATATACTTTTCATACCATGCACATAAAATTATATAAATACTTTTTATACATACATACAAATACTTCAAGCATGGCCATTAATTCCCTTCTAGCCTGCCAATATATCAACACAGTTGTTGCCATAAGAGTCCAGGCTGTTCTTAAAAACATCTGAACTAGTGCTTGCTGTGAAGAAAATGAAAACACTGTCATCTGTGTTACCATGTCTGGCAGGAGGTTTGTATATATTCTCAGATTAACTTGTCTTGTATGCCACCATGTCTAATTGCGAAAATGTAAATACATTTTAAAATGTTGAGTATCTCGATGTTTATACAAAATGTTTAAAGAATCTGTCAGTGTTTTGATGCATTTCTAATTGCCCATGTTTGTGAGGGAGATTCCAGAGTACAAACTGTCTGTGAAGAATCAGCTGATCAGTAAGTGATGTCATTAGAATGTTCATGATTGCTATGGGATTATTTGAACAGCTGACTGACAGGAAAAATAACTTTTTTTCAAACAGCTGTTATTTTTAAAATAAGACAGTTGAGACTGTTAGACTGGGCAGTTAGTTAAGAGCAGCAGTTAGTGAATAGTTACAGTCAGTTACAGTGCTGTGCAGTAGATACCCAGGAAAAAGGACTCACCAAAAACTGTAAGCCTGCCTTTGCCTTGCTGTTATATTTTAGATTTGATCAGGGACAGTATTCTCTAGTTAGATTAGGAAAGTTTAGTTATTTAGATAGAATTTTTTTCGAAAATGATGAACTTCTATCCTACAGTTTAATTTTATATTTCTGGTTATTGAACTCTGGTGTTTATTAAAAATTATTGATTTACATTCTTGTAATCAGTTTACTTATTATTACATGTTTTTCATTACTTTACATTGTGGATGGACAATCAGTGTATTCTTTACAGTTTAGAGAGTGCTTATATCCGTTGATACTTCCCAGGTCACTTCAAATGCCTAGCTGCTTCTGGTCACAGCTAACATTTATTTTGATGATGAATTTTTAATGATTGATCACCCTTTGAAGGGTGTGTAGACCTGTCTAACTCTGGTGGCAGTATTACCATTTGTATTGGGGAGAGGACACAGCTGGAAATCTGTGCCAGGCTTCCCATAAGTGTTAGAGTGTGTGAAATTTAAATTTATTTTGAGTGTGAGTGAGTCAGAGGTCTTAAACTGGAACACATTACTCTGAAGTGTACAATAAGGGAATATATTTGGGATGGACAGAGATATACAGTCCAGTCCCAGGACACAGAGCATGTTCCTGTTGTGCTCTTAAGGGAAATTGTGGAATTGTACTCTTGTGAGTTCTGGTGTTTTCTGTGATGCTCCTACACTGGAGTCAGTGATGAGGATTGAGGGTCCTTAATTACTGGCTTGTGTTTTAAGTGGGGGACATCACATAAATTATTGGCAGTCTGGTGGGATGTTAGCTGGACATCACATTTTAATTGTTGGCAGCTTAGTGGGATTTTTAATTGGATTTCAGTAGCTTGTGGGTAGTTGTCATTAGGGGAACACTCTTGGCAGCCACAAGGTAAACATTCAGAATTTCAATCCACCACAGTTTTATTTATTTATTTATTTTAGTTAGAAAGTCAGGGATAGCAAGCAAGGAAGAAGCAGATGATTTTAGCCTGCTGGCAAAGATCCATTTGACTAAGGAGTGTGAAGCCAGAAGATAGGTGCATGCCACCCTGACCAAGGAAGCAATGGTTTCAGCCTTGGTTGCAGCCACAACTCAGACCAGCTGTTCAAAGGAGATCCAATTTGGTGTTGGTGATGTGCAGCCTGACGAGGTGGGGCAGTCCATATTTTCTTTGGAGGACCTAAGAATCCATCTAGAGTTAAGGAGACTGGAACTGGAGACTGAAGAAAGGGAGATAATGCGACACCTGGAGGTTAAGGAAAGGGAGAAGCAGTGATGATATGAACTGGAATATGACTGAGAAGAAATGGCATCAATATTAACTGGAGGCCAAACGTCTTGAACTGAAATCAGCAGAGAGACTGCACCTGGAAGCCCAACTACTGGAGACTGAAGACAGACTGAGGCATTTAGAAGCCGAGGACAACAAGAGACAGCACCGGCATGAAATGGAGCTTCAAACCCTTTGAGAGGGTAATGGAAGTAATGGGGAAGGGAATAACCAGACCCCAGAGGCGGAAAAGGTCAGTACATTTTTACTCAGTACAGGGATGGAGATGACTATGATAGTTTTATTCATATCTTTGAGAGGGTATGTAGACAATATGATGTTCACTGTGAGCTCTGGGTTCAGCTCCTGACTCCCTTATTCCATGGTAAAGCTGTTCAGGCTGTAGCAAATTTAAATGATGTAGATTATTTAAACTATGACAATATGTAATATTGCTTGCTTGACTGTTTCAAAACTTACACCTGAGGCATATAGAAAAAAGTTTCATGAACATAGACGCAAGGCAAATGAAAGTAAAGTATACGTGATTATATTGCTGACTTAAGTACTTACTTTTACAGACAGGTGAGTGGGTTTCAGGTCACCACTTTTAAGGGACTGGCAGACCTTTTCATGAGAGAACAAGCCCTCAGTACTTTGCCTGATGACATGAGAGTCTGGTTAGCAGACCGTGAGTGTAACTCTGCAGAGGAGTTTGGGAGAAAAGGGGATCTCTACTTGGCAAACAGAGCACCACTGCATAAGAAAGGGATACCCAGTGCTGCACAACGACATAAAGGAACCCATGGGGGGCAGTCTAAACCACTCAAACAGAGCACACCAGTAATAGGGGAAACTACTAATCCAAGTGCAAGGTTAGGGAGTAGATACTTGAAATGTAACCAAAGGGGACATGCAGCAGCCAAATGTCCATTGAGGCAAGATGAGAAACAGAAGATGAAGGAGCCAGTATGTGTGGATGACAAACTGCCAGTGGTAAGTTGTTTAGAAACAACTGGGGTGCCAAATTATCACAAAAATTTACATCCTTAGTAGATAGTAAACAGGTAACTGTATGAGGGACACAGCTTCTGATATAGCCATTGTGAGGCCTGCAGTTTTTAGAGAAGAGCAGCACTTGCTTGGGCAGTCCACTCCAGTCAGAGCGTTTGGAGGGACCCCATTCCAAACACCTTTGGCTAGGGTTCATCTTGACTGGGAGGGTGGAAGTGGAAGCAAGCAAGTAGATATGTTTGAAGATATTCCTGCAGATGTCCTGACAGGGAATGACTTTGATGATGCAGTACCTTGTGTACATGCAGTGACATACAGCCAGGCTTGGAGAAAGGCATGTAGGCCCAGTAGTCTGGGAGAGACCCAGAAAGATCTCATACCTAAAGCTAGGACTGGCGTGGTGGCTGTTTCAGAGAAGGTGCTATCTGGTAGCAGTAAGTCTGAATATGACCAACAGCTGCTGGTGGGTACTGATGTTCCCTTGGACACAGTGACTGCGTGGATGGAGGTGAATGGTGGTTCCCAGAGTGATTACGAGGTGCAGCTGTCTGACGTGACTAGGCTTCCTGCAGAAGAGGAGCTGGGGAAGGCCACAAAGGTAGAGTAGAGGGAGGCTCAAATTACAGATCTTACATTACAAAGCTTGAGGGAGATTTCTAAGGAGGCACCTGAGGCTCAAGGAAGAGGGGGGGGTCTGTATATTGGAACAAAGGTTTGTTGCACATAGAGTGGACTCCTGGAGGTGGGCTAAAAGGTGAAGTAATACAGCAGTTGGCAGTGCCTAGAGCTTACCATCGGCCACTTTTAGCCATAGCACATGGCATTCCTTTTTCAGGTCATATGGGTATAAGATGTACTAACAGACATGTTATGCAAAATTTCTATTGGTCTGGGAATGTGAGGGATGTGGTAGGATATTGTAGGACTTGTGAACAGTGCCAAAAAGTTGATAAAGCAGGGAATAAGGCTAGGACTCTGTTAATGCCTTTGCATGTTATCAAAGAGTCATTTCAGAAAGTGGCCCTGGATACTATGAGACCCCCTCAGTACTCCACATTCTACAGGAAAGAAATACATCTTGGTAGTAGTAGACTATGTTACCAGATATCTTGAGGCAGTGGCTCTGTCATCTATTGAGGCAGAGAAGATGGCAAATGCTTTGCTAGAAATCTTCAGCAGAGTAGGTTTTCCATGGGAATGGGAAACACTGAGTGACCGAGGTGCCAGCTTCCTATCAGACCTGCTGACCTGTCTGTGGAAGCGTCGTGGAGGGAAACATCTAAAGACCACCCCTACAATCCCTAGACTAATGATCTTGTGGAGAGGTCAAACTCTTGACTGAAGACTATGCTACAGGCATTTGCAGATCAACATGTTAGGGAAGTCTTGGATACATTAAGTAGGGCAGAATTAACCATTAAACACAGTAAGTGTCAAGTGGGTATGGCAGAGGTCACTTACTTAGGACACAGAGTGGGAAGCTGTAAAATTTGGCCAGAACCTATCAAGGTGGAAGCTATTCAAGCGTGGCCAGTTCCTGTTACTTAGAAATAAGTGAAAACATTTTTAGGGACAGTAGGGTACTATAGGAAATTTGTGCCCTATTACAGTACCGTAGCTGCACCCCTTACTGACCTAACTAGGAAGAATAAACCAGACAAGTTAGTGTGGGCCATATATTGCGAACAAGCATTCCAAAAACTTAAAGAGATTTTGGGAGGACCCACTGTGGTAGCCAGCCCAGAATACAATAAAAAATTTATTGTACAGGTAGATGCTTCAAATTATGGGGTGAGGGCTGTACTTAGCCAAGTTTCCACAGAAGGAGAAGAGCACCCAGTGATTTATCTGAGCCGTAGACTCCAACCTAGAGAAGAGTGATATGCAGCCATGAAGAAAGAATGTTTGACATAATGTGGGCATTGCAAAAGCTGAAGCCCTATATTTATGAGAGACAATTCACTGTACTAACAGATCATAACCATTTAACATGACTTAATAAGGTAGGTAAGCAAAATGCCAAGTTACTGAGTCTAGGATTGCAAGCATATGATATGACTATACAACATGACAGTGGGGTTAATAATGCCAATGCTGTGACACAAGTGCACTGGCTCAGTAATCAAGGAGTCTCAATCCTCAACACTAACACCAGTGAGGGGTGTCCACAATGGGAACGATAACAAATACACATACAGTAAAGTACAATTTCTCTTAAGAGCACACAGAGATCACAGTCAGTCTGGAGCTGGTTTCTCCCTTTCTCTCCAGATCCTTAATAAGACTCCTCACTGGCACAGCTATAGGGTCCAGATCTCAGCCTAGTGTTCAAGCTAAAATCTCCAGTACCCTCTCTGTCCAACCAGTGCTTCGTGTCCCTGCCCAAGTAGCTGACACACACATACACACACACACACACACACACACACACACACACACACACACACACACACACACACACACACACACACACACACACACTTTAAGATATGAGTTATATACAAACACATAGACACTCTTGAGGAAGGCTGGCATAGGTTCTCCAGCTATGCCCCTTCCTGCTAGTCTATAAGGTAGTACCAGCTGCCAACAACCACTAATAAGGCCCTTACCAAAGGGTGTCCAATTATTACTGTGCAATATTATTATCCAAATAGTAAGTGTGACTGAGCAGCAAGACTATTGGAGTGGCTTTGCACAGTAACACTATATACATGCAATGTACTCTAGAGCTTGAATTATCTCTACACAAAACAGCCACAGTTGAAAGGTTTAAAAATATTTAATAATAAATAATAAAAACAGAAGACAATACTTCTTACTACACAGTGCTAGTCAAGAGTTCAGACATCACAGGAAAATGCTAAAAATACTGTGGAATAGTTCTGACATAAATATAGAAAACAGCTAGACTAAACTTACTATTTCTATCTTTTCCTAAGAGCAATCACAGTTCTAAATAAACTTACATATAGAGCAAAAGCAGGGTTCTGCTGAGTTGTTGTCAGCGTTAGACAAAATCCAAAAATGCTCTCTCTCTCTTTCTCTCTCTCTCTCTCTCTGACAGTCTTTTAAATTGATAATACATCACTGCTGACTCATTTTAGATTACATCATTCTTCTCTGGTTCCTCGGCTAACAGAAACTCAGAGCTTAACATATCTTTGATCTTGTACCTGGTCAAGAAACCACAGCAATTAAAGACATTACATACGTAAAATCTAGCAATTAACTCTGGTCTCAAAACAATAGAAATAATCTGCTGTTCCAGACATCACAGCTCTGAGTTTGAGATCAAACAGTCATACAATGCTTGACTTATCAGCTTTCTTCCAGAAGAGTGCACTGTTGTTACATTTTTGATGTTCAACATTTAACACAATTTTCTTCCATTTAAGAGAACAAGCCTGTGGCATATATTAATATTTACAAATGACAGAATTATCTACAAACTTCTATCGAGTTAGGTTGGCAGCCTTCACAAATACTGATGGATTGTCCAGGAGAGGAGTGGGTTAATACTCCCAGGTAGACCCATTTTTCTCAAGCATTGGTTTTCAAGGGTCACTTGAAAATCATGCTTAAGTCATAACAGGGGAGAAATGTGAAGAAAATGAAAACACTGTTATCTGTGTTAGCATGTCTGGCAGGAGATTTTTAGATATTCTCAGATTAACTTGCATTCTATGGTAGAATGTCTAATTGTGAAAATGTAAATAAGTTTTTAAAATGCTGTGTATATTCCTGTTTGCCTAAAATGTTTAAATAATCTGTCAGTGTTTTGATACATTTCTAATTGCACGTTTGTGAGGGAGATTCTAAAGTACAAACTGTATGTGGAGAATCATCTGATCAGTAGGTGATGTCATTAGAATATTCATGGTTGCTAAGGGATTATTTGAACAGCTGATTGACAGGAAAAATAACTTTTTTTCAAAAATCTGACTTATTTTTAAAATAAGACAGTTGAGACTGTTAAGCTGGACAGTAAGTTATGAGCAGTAGTTAGTGAAGAGTTACTGTCAGTTGCAGTGCTGTGCAGTAGACACCCAAGAAAACGGACTCACCAAAAACTGTAGGCCTGCCTATGCCTTGCTGTTATGTTTTAGATTAGATCAGGGACAGTATTCTCTAGTTAGATTAGGAAAGTTTAGTTATTTGGCTAGAGTTGTTTCTAAGATTATGGCCTTCTATCCTGCAGTTTACTTTTATATTTCTGGTGATTGAATTCTGATATTTATTTAAACTTATTGATTTACATTCTTGTAATCATTTTCCTTATTATTACACATTTTCATTACTTTACATTGTGGCTGGACAACCAGTGCATTCTTTAGATTTTAGAGAGTGCTTATACCTGTTTGATACTCCCTAAGTCACCTTGAATGCCTGTCTGCTTCTGTTCATAACTATCATTTGATATTGCATTTTTAATAACAGATCACCCTTTGAAGGGAGTGTATACCTGTCTGACTCTAGTGGTAGGGTTACCATTTGTATTGTGGAGGGGCCACAGCTGGAAATCTGTGTCAGGCTTCCCATAAGTGTTAGAGTGTGTGAGAGTTAAATTTATTTTGAGTGTGAGTGAGTCAAAGGTCTTAAACTGGAACCCATTGCTCTGAAGTATATAATAAGGGGATACATTTGGGGCAGACAGGCGTATAAAGTCCCGTTCCAGGAAACAGATCATGTCCCTCTTTTGCTCTAGATGGAAATTGTGGAATTTTACTCTTGTGTGCTCTGTGCTCTGGTGTTTTCCACGATGCTCCTACACTGGAGTCAGGGGTGAGGACTGAAGCTCCTTAATTACTCACTTGGGTTTTAAGTGGGGGACTTCACACAAATTGTTGGGAGTCCGGTGGGATACTAGCCTGATGTCACACTTGTTTAATGTAATTTTGTAATGTATTTCATGCATTAGCTGCACTCTCATAGAACCAATTAGTACACTTTTCATTCATATAGAATCTTCCACACAGATTTTCTGATAATAGTCTTTTAATTTTTGATAACCCCAAACACTCCCAGAGGTAGTTGTCTGTAAATGCCCTATATACCCGAAGAATGTCTCCTCTTAAATATCTATATGAGACACTGTACACTTTCAGATATTTTAATCTTTGATAACAAATTAAATGTTCACAACTGTGGATGCCCTTGGTATATTTCCACTGAATTCTTTCTAGTTTACTCATGCTTGTCTTCTTATAAGGTTTCCATATTGTTATTCCATACTCAACTTTGAGTCTAATGCAACTACAAAGAATGACTTCACCATTTCTGATTTCCTAGACTTTAAAAATGTTTTATACAACGTACAGTTGTATAACTATTATTAACCAATTGCAAAAACAACAAAAAACAGCGAAATCTAGGCGTCTCTACAGTAATAGTAAATTAATCCAGTAAAATAAATAACTCTGTAGAGACCAGGCTCCAGTTTCCAGCAACCAGTTTTAATGCAGTTAGACTAACACAAGCTCTTTCACATTTAGCTTCCTCAGGTGAATAACTACAATAAAATAAAACACCTATTTTATACCATTTGAACATACCACATGACCTATACTATATCATTTAAAGGGACATCAACATTTCAACAATGAATACCATTTATAAAACGCATTTGCAATAAACATAAATATAAATGCTTTCATAAATTCATATAAAAAACTTAAGACAATCATACACAAAATATATACTCAAAACATAAAAATACATGAGAAATATGTGTATATATAAAAAAAATGATAACACTTTTAAGACTCATCTAAGTAGGGGTCGAGTCTTTAGGATGGGTCTCAATGGAATGTGTTCATTTAGGCCATGTCCCATATCTGCCCTAAGTCTTATGATCCATTCTGCTTTAAGTGTTTCAGTTCTTGTTCTAACATCACCTCCCCTTCTATTTTCAAAACATCTGCCTAATACCATAAATTTAAAAAAGTGTGGTGCATATTAGTACCCTTAACATGTTTCGCTAATGCATTGTGCACATTTTGTTTCTTAATATGGTATAAATGTTCCCTAATTCTAAGTTTGAGTTGTCTATCTGTTTTCCCTACATAGTATTTACAACAAATTTGACAAATTGCTAAACAGACTACATGGGGGCCATCACATGTAGCATAAATCCTAAATTGAAACTTTTCACCCATATCTGGGTGCACAAAATCTGTCTCTTCTGAAATATATTTACAGTACTGCAAATTCCTACATGCTTTCGCACCCCCTGTACTCTGTAGCCTAATATAATCTCTAGTGGTGCATAATCTTCTCTTTAAGGATTTCTTATTTTTAAAGGTGAACTGTGGTCTTATATCCAAATGTCTACTTACTTGTTCATCAATCATTAAAATGTCCCAATATTTATTGAAAATGTCAGTATATGCCCTGATGTTCCTGGAATAACTAAAACACATCCTTAACTTATGATGTGTGTATTTCTTATTCTCCTTCTGGCTCATTATAATATTAGCCTGTTGTGAAAAATATGGTTTAGCTCTGCCTTCCCTTAATTTGGCTACGTCCTTTACATTCCTCTGTACAAAATGCGTCTCATAGACTCTCTGAATGAATTATTTTTCAACATCACTTACTTGCCTAATAAACTCTTCATCTTGTACATTTAAACGTTATAATCTAAATGCCTGATTTTGAACTACATTTTTAAATATATAGTCGGGATGCATACTCTCTCAGCTAAGTAAACTATTTATATGACATTCTTTGCCATATAACTTCGTACTCAATTTATGATTATTATCCCTAAAAAACTGAGAGATCTAGAAAATTCACCTGTGTGTGACCGATTCATTGTAAACTTAAGATAATATGTGGTATGATTAATAAAATCTTGAAATTCCATTAATGAGCCCAGTGACCCTCTCCAAATGAGAAAGAAGTCATCCATGAATCTACGGAAAAATACAATATTATATTTATAGGGACGGTGCACTAAAAATTTCAGTTCCCATTCGCATAATACTGCATTAGTGTGGCTACTGGCGCATGATGTTCCCATTGCTACCCCATTACGATGCCAATAAATATCATTTCTAAATAAAAATACATTGTTTTCTAGTACTATAGTTAGTAGATTCCTGATTAATTCTACCTTGTTACTATCATACTTCAAATTATCTAGTAGCTACCTAGTAATGCTATCTATACCAGCTTCATTAGGTATCACTGTAAAGAGTAATACCAAACCAAGGGTAACTACTAGCATATATTCACTAGACATTTGTCCTCCATTGGTCTCTATATATAAATCTCTCACAAACTGTTCTGTGTCTTTTAAAATATATTCAGATTTACCTATAAGACAATGTAAATTTGTCTCCAAATATATGGAAATGGATTCCGTGCACCAATTTCTGCTGGTCACTATTGGTCTTATTGGTGGCTTCACCATGCTTTTATGAAGTTTAGGTAGTCCTTGAATAATTGGTATGGTGGGATTCAATATACTGAAAAAAATATATAATTTATAATCTGTTAAGCCCATCCTTTTTAACTCGTGAAGTTCCTCCCCTATTTTCTTTATCATTTTAAAAACATCAGAAAAATAAATACTGCTATATTATTAACCAATTGGATCATATGATTAGAAAAACTCAAAGCTGGATCTACCCATATTTCCAGGTCCTTTATTGAATCTACAACTTCAATCACTGTGCTCTGTATTAAATAGCCACCTTTCAGTTTATGTCTCCCAAATCCCATATGCTTAGTTTTTGATGTACTTATCAGCATATTATTCTCCTTTGCCCAAATCGTCAATTTAATCAAGTTCTACTGCAGGCATGCCATATTTGTAATGCATGTAATCAGTTCACCAAATTTTAAGTCACCTGCATACAGACTGTAGAACACCTCAGCTAGAAAACATAGCTCTGAAAGATACAATTGTGATGCCCGTGCCCTGGCCCAGCAATCAAGGAGCCTCAATCCTCACCACTAACACCAGGGAGGGCATCTCATATGAGAGGAAAGGATAACAAATACACACAGTAAAGTGCAATTTCCCTTAAGAGCACACAGAGATGACAGTCAGTCTGGGGCTGGCCACTCCCTTGCTCCCCAGGTTCCCAATAAGACTCCCCACTGGCACAGCTATAGGGTCCAGATCTCAGCCTAGCTGGGCAAGCTAAAATCTCCAGCACTGTCTCTGTCTAACCAGTGCTTCGTGTCCCTGCCCAAGAAGCTGACAAACACACACTAAGATAAGAGTTTACACAACCACACAGACACTTCTGAGGAAGGCTGGCACAGGTTCTCCAGCTATGCCCCTTTTACCCAGACTATACGTTAGTAATTACTGCCACCACCCAGCTAATATTTATCAGCTACTCAAAGGCCCTTAAAAGGGTGTCCAATTATTACTGTGCAATATTATTATCCAATTGGTAGTATGACTAAACAGTGTCAAGGCTTACAGTGACTTGGTACAGTACAGGATCCTTATAGACATGCAATGTACTCTTAGAGCTTAACATATCTCTACACAAACCAGCAACAGTAAAAAGGTTTTAAAATATTTAATAATAAATAATTAAAACCACATGACAATACTTTCTACTACAGTCAGTGCTAGTCAAGAGTCCAGAGATCACACAGAAATATTTAAAATAATTCAGTAGTACAGTTCTGACATAACAGAAAAACACTTAGTCTAATCTTTCTAGATTCTAGCTATCTCTAAAAGAAAACGCAAGTCTAAGATATCTTACATGTGAGCAAGAGGCAGTGCTGTGAATCTACATCTACATTCTTTTACACCTCCTTTTGTTATTTTGCAGCTGGTCAGGAGCAGAGCAATAAAAATACATTTGCATGTTTAAATCTAGCAATTTAACTCTTAGTTAAAACAACAGAAAGAATTTCTTCATCTAGACTTTTCAGCACTGCTGTCTACTTCAAAGGGTCACCACACGCTTTACTTTGGTCAGTAGAGTGCACTGTTGCCACATTTATTTCCAATTCCACATGTAACAATATTTCTTTACATTTAAGACAACAAGCCTGTAGTTTACATTCATATTTACGAATGATAGAATTATCTATAAAATTATATCTGGCTAGGCTGTCAGCCTTCACCCTTCTACAGAGAACTCAAGCTAGTTTTTCAAGTGACCCCTGAGAAACGCCGCTTGAGAAGGTTAGGTCTGAGTGTACCTCACCCCATTCCCTGTCTTGAGAGCCCACAAGCCCATCTCCATTGGCATTGCTAACCCCACTGCGGTGCTGCACTGACATATCATATGCTTGCAACCCTAGGCTCCATCTTAGCAACTTGGCATTTTGCTGGCTGGCTCTGTTTAACCATATTAGGGGGTTGTGATCTGTCATAACAGTGAATTTCCTTCCATACAGATAAGGCTGAAGTTTTTGCAATGCCCACACTATGACTAGACATTCCTTTTCTACAGCTGCATAGCATTCCTCCCAGGGTTGGAGCCTACGACTGAGATAAACCACTGGGTACTTTTCCTCCTCTGAAGAAATCTGTCTAAGTACAGCCCCCACCCCATGGTTTGAAGCATCCACCTGCACAACAAATTCTTTGCTGTAATCTGGACTGGCTAACACAGGAGGTCCTCCCAAAGCTTCTTTAAGCTTTTGGAATGCTTGCTCACATGCTGGGGTCCACACTACCTTATCTGGCCTGTTCTTCCTTGTCAGGTTTGTGAGGGGAGCAGCTATGGTACTATAACTGGGGGCGAACATTCTGTAGTACCCTGCTGTCCCTAAAAATGCCCTCATCTGCTTTTTACTAACAGGTGCAGGCCATGCCTGAATGGCTTCCACTTTGGCAGGTTCTGGCCTTATCTTACCACTCCCCACTCTATGTCCTAGGTAGGAGACCTCTGCCATACCCACCTGACATTTGTTCAGTTTAATGGTCAACCCTGCCCTCTGTAGTCTGCCCAGCACCTCCCTGACATGCTGAAGGTGATCTGGCCTGGAATGACTGTAGATGGCAATATCATCTAGGTAAGCAAGGGCAAATCCTCCTGCTCCTGCTAGGATATTATCTACCAGCCTCTGGAAAGTCGCTGGGACATTCTTCATCCCAAAGGGCATCTTTGTGAACTCATACAAGCCAAAAGTAGTCACAAAGGCTGACTTCTCTCTAGCACTGGGAGTCAAGGGCATCTGCAAGTAACCCTTGGTAAGATCAGTGGTTGTAAGATACTTAGCCCCACCCAGCTGCTCTAAAGCCTCATCTGTCCTAGGCATGGGGTAAGCATCCGACTCTGTGACTATTTAATTTCCTGTAGTCCACACAGAACCTGGTGCTGCCATCCTTCTTTGGCACCAGCACCACTGGGGTGGCCCAGGAACTGTTGGACTCTTGAATCACCCCTAGTTCCAACATATCCTGTACCTCTTACCTCAGGTACCCTATAAGGGGCCTGCCTAATAGGCCTTTGGGGTCCTGTATCCACCTGGTGCTGCACTAGGTGGGTGCACCCTGGTTTCCCAGTGAACATGTCCCCAAATTCCTGCAACACTGCTCAGATTTCTCGAACTTGGGTAGGAGATAGCTGCTGGGACATTGCTACCCCTTCAACTGAGGTGTCAGCCCGAGCCTCACTGAGGAGATCAGTCCCCAGATCTCCCTCAGACTCCTCCTGCAATCCACTGCAAATGCTCAGCACAAGGGCCTCCCTATCATGGTAAGGTTTCATCATGTTAACATGGTACAATTTGTGCCCCTGTCATCTGCCTAGCAGTTCCACCATATAGTTAACATCGCTTACCTTTCTTATCACCTTGTAGGTACCCTCCCAAGCTGCTTGCAGCTTGTTGTGCCTGACAGGAATGAGAATCATTACCTGCTGCCCCACAGCATACTCTCTAGCTCGAGCATTCCTGTCATACCACACCTTTTTCTGTTGTTGGGCTTCTGCCAGGTTCTCCTAGGCCAAGCCCATGAGATCCCTGAGCCTTGTCCTGAGGTTTAAGACATATGCCACAACAGACTCCTTGTGAGACTCGCACTCACCTTCCTACTCATCTCAAATTAAATCTAGAGGTCTCCTCACCCTATGCCCATACAGCAATTCAAAGGGTGAAAAACCTGTGGATTCCTGGGGAACTTCTCTGTAAGTAAACAGATGGGGCAAATATTTGTCCCATTCCCTCGTAAACTGATCTGCAAATGCCTGCAGCGTGGATTTGATTGCATAGTTTAACCTCTCAACAAGACCATTAGTCTGGGGATGGTAGGGGGTGGTCTTCATGTGCTTCACCCCACAGGACTTCCACAAACAAGCCAGCAGGTTTGACATGAAATTGGCACCTCTGTCAGACAGTATTTCCTTTTGGGAAACCTACCCTGCTGAAAATCTCTAACAAAGCATTTGCCACCTTCTCTGCCTCAATGGAGGGCAAAGCCACTGCCTCAGGGTAGCATGTAGCATAATCCACTACCACTAGGATATACGTTTTCCCTGTGGAACTTGGGGTACTCAGAGGACCCATAATATCCATAGCTACCCTCTGAAATGGCTCCTCAATCACAGGCAAAGGCATCAAAGGAGCTCTCACCTTGTCTTCTGCCTTGCCTACCTTTTCACACTGCTCACAGGTCCTGCAGTACCCTGTTACATCTCTGGAAATTCCAGGCCAATAGAAGTTCTGCATAATATGCCTCGTTGTACGTTTTATGCCCATATGACCTAAAAAGGGAATATCATGGGCTATGGCTAGAAGTGCCAACTGCTGTACTCTCTCACCTTCTAGCCCTCCCTCAGGGGTCCACTCTCTGTATAGTAAGACTTTCTTCCAGTATACAGATTCCCCCTTTCCTTGAGAATCAGGTGCCTCCCTAGCTACCTGTCTCAGGCCTTGCATTGTTTGGTCTTTGAGATGAGCTTGTCTCAACTCTCTCCTTATAACCCCTCCCAGCTCCCCTTCCATAGGAAGTCTGGCATCCTCTGATAGTGGTGCCTCACTGTCAGCCTGGGTACTACTACTCACTTCTACCTTTGCAGTCACTCTGTCCAAAGGACCATCAGTACCCCCAAGCAGCTGTGGCTCACCTTCAGTCTCACTGCTACAGGGTAGCTCCCTCCCTGAAGTAACCACCTCACCAGTCCTGGCTGCAACTATGCAGTCTGTCTGGGTCTCACCCAGGCTACCAGACTTACTTGCTTGTCTCCAAGACTGACTGCATATAACTGCACAAGCACACTGTACTGCCTCATTCAAATCCTTCCCTATCAGGACATCTGCAGGATGGTAGTTTGGTACCCCTGTTGTCGCAAGACAACCTACTATTGGCATTTTGTCTTTCCCACTTATTGGCTCCCTCACCTTTGGTTCCACAGCTTGCCTCTGTGGACACCTGAATGCCACATGGCCCCACTGGTGGCATTCAAAACATTTAACCCTAGCTCCTGGACATCTACCTGGACTAGTGGCTTCCCCTGCTACTGGCAGATTCTGTTGTGGCAGTCTGTGCTGCCCACCATGGGTTCCTGTAGACTCATGAGCAGTACTAGGGGTCTCCTTCCTGTGCAGGGCTGCCCAGCTTGCTAGGTATATGTCTCCCTTCTTCCCCAACTCATCTGAAGTTGCACATTGTCTATCAGCTAACCAGATCCTCATATCCTCAGGCAAAGTGCTAAGGGCTTGTTCCCTCACCAAAAGGTCTGCCAGCCCTTTAAAAGTGGTGACCTGATATCCGCTCACCCACCTATGGAAATAAGTGCTCATTTCAGCAACATATTCACACATCCTTTCATCTGTCTTGCGTCTATGCTCACGAAACTTTTTCTTATATGTTTCAGGTGTTACCTTAAACAGTTCTAAAAGACTATTTTTTACAGCAGTATAATCAAAACATGCAACGTCAGACATTTTGGACAGAAGAATTACAGCTTTACCATGGAGTAAGGGAGCCATGAACCATACCCAGAGCCCTTGGTCATCTTCATACTGTTTACATACCCCCTCAAACATATGAATAAAACTATCAAAATTATCCCCCTCTTTAAACTGCGGAAGAAATTTACTGACCTTTTGTGCTTCTGGGGTCCAGTTACTCCCTGCCCCATTACCTCCTTGACTCTGCTGAAGAGTCAGCATCTCCTTTTCATGCTGCCTCTGCCTCCCTTGTTCCTCAGCTTGCAGACGTAACAGTTTCTCATTCTCCTCAGCCTGCAAATGTCGCAGTCTCTCATTTGCTTCCAATTCCACATGCCTAGCCTCCAACTCAAGTCTCTTTAGCTCCATCTGGATTTTTAAGTCCACTGCAGAAAGGTTGAGCTGTCCATTCTCTGAGGGAATTATATCTCCACTGCCAGTCTGATTGTCCTCCTGGTTGCTGTTTTCTGATGCAGCTGTAACCAAGGCTGCAATCAGGTCTGCCTTAGTTCCATGCACCAGTCCCCTAGCCTGGCTCATCTCTGCCAGCTGGTTCCTTGTCAGCTTTCCATACTCCTCTGCTGACATGCTGCCTGCTTACCCTAACTAAGCGAACAAAAGAAATAAAACAATTGTGATCTGAACTCTGAGTATTCACTGCATGGCTGTTTTAAAGTACAAAACACCTTCAAAGCTCACTGTACACAAGCTACAGGATTCACTCTACACACACCACTACAAGCCAATTAGTATTTAGCACCTAATTAATATGTGATGTGGATAACCCACCGCTGCCAAACACAACAGTCTAAACATGTATGGCCCTGTGATAGAGTCCTGTGGGACACCCTGACTGTAACCTCGAATTTCACCTGTCCAATTGCTGTATGATACTTGCCATACCCTATTTGCAAGCCATTAACCTATCAAGAGTACATCAATGCCTAGCAGCTCTAATTTATTGATCGGTATTTTGTGTATGACCCTGTCAAATGCTGAAGTTAAATCTATATGAATTACACCACAGCACAATTTTTCATTCAAAGTTGTTATTATATTGTTATGGAACATCATGTCACAGGTCATAACAGATCTATTTTCACATATGTATGCTGATATATGGTTTCAAGTCCCAACCTTTCCATTTCCGACAATAACTTATTCAATATTACATTCTCCATTATTTTCCACAACATGAAAGTAAACTTAGGCCATTACTCTGTTTTTATCCTACTCCCCTTTTCCTTAAAGACAGGCTTAACAAGTGCATGTTTCTAATATTGAGGAATCTCCCCATACTTATACAGCCTCAAATAATAGATATAATGGTATCTCTCTTTTTTTAATTTCTCCAAGTCTTTTGGGTTTCTAAAACCATGATGGGAATGGACCCCATTCCTAAATCAAAATATGATTAACATTCATGAAATTAGTATTATTTCAATCTTTGATGCCAGCCAAAAGTGCTCTTCGCAGCACCCGCAATGTGCCCAGTAATGTCTCCTTCTGCAATTCATATGGGGTTACATGTATTGGTAACATATCTAAATACAATTGTAAATTCTTTTTTTATAAGACCTGTTGCTCATACTACTATTGGAACTGTCTGGGTATCTTTCTTCCACATTGCTCTTGTTTCTGCCTGCAGATCCTGATATTTTATGACTTTGTGTCTCTCTGTATGCAAGGCACTGTAGTCACTGGGTGTGGCGATTTTAATGAGCAATGCTACTTTTGTCTTCTTTTCAAGGACCATTATATTCAATTTTCTAGCATCTATCATTTGAACTGTTGGTAGTGGGTGATCCCATGTGATGTAGACCATCATTTTCTATTATGCTTTGTGGCTCATGTTTCCAGTGTTTTGAAGCTACTTCAATACCATAATGTTTGCACAATCCCCAGTTTTCTGTACTTGTAACTATATTTATACATTTTCCACATTTCTTGCCTTCTCATCTGGTCCTTCAACTTATATTCTTTCTTTTGTTTCTTTAGCACATTCAGTTGCTGCCTGATTTTTATCTACTTCTGGTTTGATTTCTATTCCTGCTTGATGCTGATATGCTTCTGCTAGATTAAGCAAATAAGTGATCTTAGATTTGTTCTCCTCATGTTTCAAAAATTTCACTACATTTGGGTCTTGTGAGGTCAGGAGACATGTGTGGAGTTGCACTATTGCAGATCTATACATGTAATCAATTTCAAGGAGGCCCATCCCTCCTTAGGAACAGGGAATATATAATCTTGGTATGCACTGATTTTTATAAATCATTTGGTGAGCATGAAGAATCCTTCTTGTTTTCCTATTTAATCTGTCAGACAAGTTTTGGGGCCAATCAATCACTCCAAAACTGTAAGCTAGGACAGGCAGAGCAAATTGGTTTATAGCTTGGATTTTGTTCCTAGACGTCAACGCTGTTTTCAGGATTAATTAAAGTCTTCGAAAGTATTCCTTATTAAGTTTTATTCGCATTTATTCATGTTTTATTGTTGATCCTTCATCAGTTCCCAGATATTTATATACTCCCTCCTGCTCAAGTTCTTTTATATCACATTCTTGTCCCAAACTGATGCTTTCCTGGTGCTGCTGTTTTCCTGCTTTAAAGATTGGTTTTTGCGCATTTATCAAGACCAAATGACATTCTTATATCATCGGAAAAAGTTTTGACAACTTGCAGTTGTGCTTTCAGTTCTTCATCTGATGAGCTATACAGTTCTAAATCATCAACAAACAGAAGGTGCAAAGTCTTTATACTTTGTTTTCTAGGAGTCAAATTATAGCCACGGCCTAAGCTGTTAAGTAGACAGCTTAATGGGTTAAGGGCAAGGCAAAATAGCAATGGTGACAGGGAGTCACCCTGGAATATCCCCCTTTGAATTTTTATCCCTGGAATAATAATTTGTCCTTTATCATGGCTTAATTGTAAAATGGTCTGCCACTGTTTCATGGTCACTGTAATGTAGTCAATCAGTGTAGGGTGTATCTTACACATTTTTAAGCACTCTTTTATCCATGAATGTGGGATACTATCAAATGCTTTTTTGTAGTCAATCCATGCCATACTTAGATTCTTCCCCTTTTTACAGTTCTCCACTCTGACTTTATTTAACAATAAATGATCCTTTGTTCCATAAGACTTTCTTTTATTGCCCTTTTATTCTACTGCCATAATTGACTTTCTTCTAAATGATTATAAACTCTGTTGGCATCAATTCCAGTGTATAGTTTATACGTCGTTGGAAGGCAAGTTATTGGTCTATAGTTTTTAGGGTAGCTTGTAGGTTCACTCTTAAGTAGGAGCATTGTTTTTCCTGTTGTTAGCCAGGTCGATGTCTGTTCAAGGTGTGCATATCAATATTTCTTACTCATAGCTAAATCTTTGTGCAAAGATGTTAATACTTTTAACCAGAAGTTAGGTACTGCATTTGAGCATGGGATTTTCCAACTGGGGGCTTTTCTTAACTTTGTTTCAATCTCTCTGGCTGTTACTTCATCCCATTTCATATCCTGTACCTTTAAACTTTGTTTTCTTTCTTTTACTTCTTCTGTCCATTTACTATATTTGTTATGTTGCACAGGATCGTCATAAATATGTCTCCAAAATTTATCTATTTCTTCTTTTTTGTGGTCTTTCAATTCCTTTTTACCTTGTTTCCAATTCTCTGCAAAACTTTTTTGGGTAATCAATAAATTTCTTATTTTGTACCTTTCCTTTATATTTATCTGCGTATCTTCTAAGTTTTTCCACCTGTGCTGAGATTTTTAGCTTATTTGCAATAGTGAATGATAGATCCTGGTCTGTTCTAATACTGTGCATTGCTTTTATTACATCTATCTTTCTTAGTATTTTTGTTGATCTGTTCCCTCTTCTATATTCTTCTAACAGTGAGACTTGTCTTAATTGCTTTAGTTTTCTCTATTCGATACTTCCATGATGGTATTTGATTTTCCACTTCCTTTCCTTCACTACCCTGTGTTCTTGTGGTAGAATTTTATCAGTTATTAATTTAGCTGCACAGTATTATATCATGTTTACTTCTGTTATATTGCATGGACTTCTATGGACAATCCCAATTACTGTGTTTATTTGTTTTGTCGAACTTCTGACTTTTTGGGTTTTATTGACTTTCAGGAGTCTATTTCTTTCATTGCGATCTTAATATGTCTATCTATCTCTATTAAATAAAGCAACTCTTCTCTTAGCTTTTCTTCCAAACTGATGGCATATTTTTTTATTTTCCATTTCCCGCGGGATTTCTATATAAAGTTCTATACCATCTTCCTGTGGCACATTCTCTTTAATTTCACCCTGTGCCATCCATTGCTCTGCGTTATGGGAATTCACTGGCCTATCACTCTTCAACATTGACTGTGTCAGAGTTGCCACAGTTTCCTGTTCTTTCCAGCTTCAAGTGAATTTTTCTACTAGTTTCCTGTGAAAGTCTCCAAAATATCTTCATATGGCACCTGACCAGTTGCTTCCCATTCCACTTGTTTCCCCTTAATTTGAATATCCATTGCTCCATCCTGTTGTGGTGTTTCTGAATTAGATTTTCTGCACTGAATCCTTCACTTCGCAGGTACTCCATAACCTCAGTTTCTATTTCTTTAACTTCTCCATTACTAATCTCCTTTTCTACTTTTCCTCTGTCGTCTTATTTTTTTGTATTGTTAAGTTTTCCATATCCAGATTTGTTTGCCTGTATTTTTCTTCAAATATCTTTGGTGCTGCTCTTTCTGTATTGGTTAGTTTTGCTTTCTCCTTTGCATAAATAGTACACCATATTAAATCTCTTTTTCTTTCCCATGTCCATATTTCTTCTTCAGATGTTTCCTGATATTCCTGCTTCTCCTTACTTTGTGGACTCACTCCATCTTGCTGTGATGGAACATGTGTTAGATCTTCTACACCAAATTCTTCACTTCGCAGGCACTCCATAACTTCAACTTCTATTTTTTTAACTTCTACTTTACTAACCTTCTTTTCTACATTCCCTCTTTGTGATGTTATTTTCTTTATTGTGAAATTTTCCATATCTGGATGCCTTTGCCTGTATTTCTCTTCAAATATCTCTGGGGCTGCCTTCTTTATATTGATTAATTTGACTTTCTGCTTTGCATAAATATTGCACCATATCAAATCTTTCTTTCTTTCCCATGTCCATATTTCTTTTTATACTTTTCAGAAATCTTTAGTTTTTGTTGTTTATATTTTTGCACTTCCTCAGATGCTTCTTTTTTCCAAACAGATCAGTGCTTCTTGATCTATATACTGTTTTCCACAAATATGTTGTACTAATGAATACAAATTTTTATCTGGAGCTTCTGACAGTTTTTCTTGTGGAAGTATTTTTCTTTCCTCTAATTTCTCTCTTAATTGTTTTGTATATCTTGTGTCCGGAAATTCTGGGCTTTTTGCATAATAGTAGCAATATATAATTTCTTTCTTATCCTCAACAGTCCACTTTTATCATTTTTTTGGCCTATCAGTTTTTGTGAATTTTGTGGACTCCTACTTCCTTCTACAACAGGGGGGGGGGCATCCTCCCCTTAGGCCTGGCCCCAATTTAGGACTGTTTCCATATTTTGAGGATTCTGCATGGTCATCTTTTCCAGTCCTGGCACCAGTGTGCCTACAAGGATTGGGCACGTTTTCATCATGGGTCTTGTGCACCCAGCTATCTTTTTTAATTTTTAACCTGCTTCTCTCCATGATACTCTATGTGCTATACAAATAGTCTGTATATCAGTATCAAAAAGGCAACATCTGTTCCACAAGTAATGGTACTGTTAGTGCTTGCTGAAGTGTTCTCAGGTCATTATTACTAATTCTGTCTTCACCCTGTGCTTTTGGATCCAGTTTGCATAGTTCTTTTTCAATATAATCTAATTTTAATTTCAGTATCAGAGGTTACCTGGAAGTTAACTAGAACAATTTATCACTCCCTTTGTGGACCCAAACTGCTTTGCATAAGATTTTGTAAATATATCTATAATCTGTTGTGTCTCAGAATAAATTTTAGAATCTGCACACAGCCTATCAATTTGTATGCCTTTATTCCTTCTACATCTTATGCATCTTTAACCATGTTTCACAAACAATAACAACATCAGTCTTGTGGGACAAATAAGTGATGCATAATAATCAACTTTTTCATTTATTTCACATTGCACACCTTCTAACAATATGCAGGCAGATGTGGCCAGAATGGCAACAAACTTTTCTAGAATTTTTAAAACAACTACCCTTCAGATGATCATTAAAGCTTTCACATCTTAAAAATATTATTTTTTTAATAAGAAAATAGGCTAGCCACACCCCACACACACATATATATATATATATATATATATATACACTCTCATGATGCACACAGATGAAGCCCTGAGTGCAACTCAGTTTACTAATGGCAAGGACAATGGAGGGATAGGGTAAGGAAGATCGAAGCTGGTAGACATGTGCCATCCCCACATAGAATACCATGGGACAAACAGAGTGCCAGTCCACATGGAGAGTAAGGTATGTGTAGCACTAGCCATCCTTTCTACAGTGACTTTTTAATGGCCATAAGTAGACATGGTTGGCATATCACAGACATCTGCCTTATGAATACTACACCAGTTTCTTGATGTTATACCACAGCATGTGGAAGATCATATGTGGTTACCATGGAACACAGAGGACAGAAACACCACAATGAGGCTATTCTCTGAAAAACTCCATTTCTCCTAAAATTATAGGAGCCACTGAATTCAACAAAATTATCATCAATGCCCAGCCTGGTCTACCTGGAAACTGGTACAACAACTGGAAGGGTTTCCACTCTATCATCTGCCAGTTGGTGTACAAAGCACTAGATATCATATATGAAATGTCTGTGAGCTATTTAGGCATTTCTCATGATTGCCACATCTGCTGCAGAACAGACCAATATCAGTAATTTGTTCGGGAGGTGACTTCCCACAACAGTATCTTATTGATGATGCCAGATAGCCCCTAGGGCCATGGCTTATGACACCAATATGCAACCCACAGAGTATGGTTGAGATGACATACAACTCTGCAATGTTAAAAGATCTACAACATTGTTGAGCATATGTTTGGATTGCTGAAGGCTCACTTACCCTGCTTACATTCCTCCAGTAGTGCAGTGCATTATGCTCCAGAGATGTGCAGTAAGACATGTGGTGTCTTTGCAGTGCTGATCAACATGGTCAAATGCAGACAGCTACAGCAAGAGATGGTCAAAGGAGGTCATGAAACAAAAGCCAGCAGCAGAGGAGGTGCCAAATGAGAAACTGTCAGAGAAACTTGCCATAAGAGAAGACCACAGGAGGCAGAGGCAAGCACAACACACTGCAGCGCTGAAAAACAGGCAACATCTGCTGCACAAGTGTGGGCCACAAGAGACAGAAGATTAGAACTGATGCATGCAATACTACACCAAGGCTATGCTGTACAGTGACTTGACTGCTGAAGCAGTGAGAGCAGTACACAGCTGTCATCATTTCCACAGGAGTGGCATAGCGAAAAGGATCAGCAATGGTCAAAATGGTAGAAGGGGGGACTAAGGACATGAGAAGGTGTGAGTGACATGGATGCATGATTGGGAGGAGCTGTGTATACTTGCAGGGAGGGGTGTTGCTTGCTGGGGGAGTATGCGCCTAGATGTTATGGGTAATTGCTCGCTGTGTGTCTAGGGAGATACAACTTCTGCAGATGTTGTTGCATTTTGTGTATTTGGCTGTCACAGAAGTTGTGGGATGGGACCTCATGTGGTTACAACTCAGATCATGAACATTGTATATCTCCTCTGAGGCTTGGCATGAGCACCAACACTTGCCAGCAAGGGCAAAGATGACCTGCATGACAGCAACTGCCTGGCTCTGCCATGTGCATGACCACTACATAGGCTATGTCTGTGTGGGCAATCATATTGTGACACACCAGGCTTGCCACCGAGTGGTAGTGTGAAGGAGGGAGTGGCATGTGACCTTGGCTCATCTGTCCTTTGGGGTACACACACAGTGAAAGCAGATAAGCAGCAGCCACAGGAGTGGTGTCAGTGCAGGTGCCTGGAGGTACATGGTCCCACAGAAGCAGTGGAGGGGTCTATATTAGAACATCGAGGTTTCAAACCTTTGAATGTTCTAATATCAAACCCTATGCAGCGAAAGCTTAAAATATCGAAGCAACAGAAACCCGAATTTTTTCCTAGGGAAAGAATTCAGTTGTCCATTTCTGTTGCTTCTGTATTTTCAGCGCTGTGGCGGAAAGTTACAGGTCGGGTTGAGGTAAGTGTGCGATTCTGTGGATGTGAGGGTTAGGGCGCGGGTTAGGTATGTGTGCAATTGTGTGGACGTGAGGGTTATGGCGGGTTAGGGTTAGGGAGTGGGTGAGGTGAATGTGCAATAGTGATGGACTTTAGGGTTAGGGTTTGGGTTAAGGTAAGTGGATAGTTAGTGGTGTGTGTATAGTTTAGTGTAGGGTTAGGTGTAAGATTTTAGGTGTATATGTGTGGATTGCTGTTTGTTTGGTGTGCTTGTGTTGTGTGTATGTATTTTGAAACAGTGATTTTTTTTCCCTAGGAAAAAAAATCGCTGTTCTGACTTTTCGAGATTGTAAGCTTTCGCTTACATAGAGTCAATTAATCACCGTTCACTTTTTTAAGTGGTCGGTGATCTAATAGAGACCCGCAGTGGAGGCACTCTAGCTTCTGCTCATCATGCCAGTCAGTTAATGCAGGCATTACATGTCCTCATGTATTTTGTTATGAAATCTACAGAGTCCACCTATCATCTCTGCCATAGTGGTGGTGACATCTATTTGTGCCTAGTTTACTAGCCTGCACAGCTATTGACACACAATTTGAGTAAAGAGTGGGGGCCTTAGCATTAACAGCCACCAGTCTGCCCCTCTTGACCACTGTTCCACACTTTATGGTGGTACCACTGCTCACTGATAGTGTGTGAGTAGGGAATATGGGTGTTTCCTGCATAGTGGTGCTAGGTATGACTTGTCCTTCCATGGACACTGGAAAGATGGGATGGGTTCACAGGCAAGACAGCTTTTTTATGGATGTGGATGGTAGTGTGCTAACAGTGGCCCTCAGTCTGTGCTAGGGTTAGGCCATCATCATTGTCAGGCTCCAGTGTAGTACTGACACCAGACATACCCTGTTCCACAGTGGAGATTCCCATGGTCATAGCATCTGTGAAAGAAGACAGAGTAATACCCATGTGTTGTACCACTAATAAGTGACAATCCCACTTCCCACTACTGCAACAACAGTACAGAAAACAATGTCTGTGCAGAAGATAAGCAAATGTTCCTTTAGTTTTATTCTTTCATGCCAGCATTCCAGATGTGCCTGTAGCAGAGATATGGCAGCATTCAACATCCATAAGCACGTGGCACTGGAGTGTGACAATATCCTGTTACTGACATAAACACCAACTTGGTGCATTCCCAGCAAAGACACAGAATGGTGTGACCCATTCAGCACCCATATCAAAGTCTACACTAAGTACCTAGGTCCTTTTTCTTTCCCAGATGGGGACACCAGGAACTCCTCCATACCAGTGATCGTGGTCTACAGTGGTGGATCCCCAGTAGTGGCCATCCTCTCTCATGTAATTGCACAGGTCTTCATATAGGTATGCAGAATGGTATTGGTACTCCTGCAACAGACCTGTTGTGCTGATCTGTGGTGGCCACTGACTGTGTAACATCTGCAAAGAGCTTATGCTATACATATTTCCAGAAGAGATGGTCAGTCTTGCCGGTACTCAAAATCTAACATCCATAATCAGCAGATGACCTACAGTAACAGATTGATTTCTGCCTGGGAGAACTTCTTGAGGTGCTTCCACTGCGTTGGTGTCATGTATGTGCCTGCACATATGGAGTGAATCTTCAGTGAGTAGGCACAAACATATGCAACATCATCTACACCTGCTCCTGATACCATGTGGCAGCAGTGGCTACCAAAGGTGCCATACCTGGCATATCATAGAATCAAATGCCACATCACCATAAATATCCAGTAGAGCCACATGGGGACAGACTGTGTTGTCACAAGTGAACCTTGTCATCCACAGTGAATGACCAAACAAATAACAACCTATGTGTGCTTTACATACTCACCCATGTCCTGTATCAGTTAGCAAATGTCCTCCCCTATCCCATTACATACACTGTGTACCACACCTGAAAACCTGATGCAGAATGTATGCATTCCAAAACATCCGTTTCCTTTAAAGCTGCCTACAAGGTACACAGTCCACCTAACACTGCCCCTCAGCCCAACATGAGCTACTGATCCCAGAATGCAAGCTCTGCTTTCATTCACCATTTCAAACCTCCTTGCATTCCCCATTCCCCTGTCAGCAAGTTGCTGCAGAATAAACTACCTCCACAACACACAAATATTTTACCTATCCAGTCACACTCACCACCTGCCTTGGCCTGCGTGTAGCCATACTGAAGCAGATATCAAGCATTGCTTACACTGTAAACCAACAAATTCCAGTTCTACAGAGATCCATCACATTTTCTCTATGCTCCCCAGCTCCTGTCACCAAGTTTCTGTGGAACAACCCCATATCCAACATCTCACCAATAACTAACGTTACAAATAACCTGTCACCCATTACCACAGACCTGCATCACTTTATCTTACCACAACATATAAAGAATGATCTTGTACTTTGTAGAGCAATTTAATCATTCATTTATAGATCCAATCACTATACTGCAGAAACGTAGGTAGCAAGATGAGCATTGTAATGGCAGTGTTTGTTTACATTATGCTGTTTCTGGACTTAACCGTCTGGCAATTATGCCAATAAGGCAATTTAGGATAATGTCTCTGAATCACACATTTAGCAAAAATTTTAACAGCCCTAAAGTGCACTATGAGTCACATGCCTCCCATGCACATGCATCGTCAACTGCAAACTGGTCTACACATGCCTAAGCACCTCAACTTTGACTGGCAGGGCTGCAGGCTTCATACAATTCCCACTGTGACCAATAACAACACTACACCACTACAATGCTATGCTTGGCATTATGTTGGTAAGATATTGCCAATTCAACTGGAATGTACGGGCTAAATACCTTGTGTGGCTGGCTAGCATATCGATTATCCTGCTCCTTACCCATCTCAGTTTCTATTGCATGACTCTGCTATTGCACTGGGCTACATCACACTACCTTCCTGCCCACTGATGCATGTCATGTGGTACCACCAATGTGCATCAACATAAATCAGCTACAATTTTTCTCCTGGTATCAACTTGTGAATTGGCCGTGATTCTGAAGGACGTGACTTTTTAAGCACTCCAGGGTAGTGCAAGAGGGAAAACAAAACTTTTACTCCACCTCCTGCATTGGCTACACTGTGAATGGCTGCTGGGGAATTCCTATGAGAGACTTTAGTACAAGGTGAATGCATGGCACTACTTGCCAGGATGGTGAGTGATGTCACAGATATCACCTGCTCTGTTAAGCTTACCAGCAGTGTTACAGTGATCTGAAGCTGCATGAACTTCTATGCCGGTGGAAAGAAGATTTTAGGGTGAGGGATGTAGAGTTCTATAGTAAGTGTAAGTTATTAGTAATTGCTAATACATAAGTAGGTGTAATGGTACTGATATGTGCATTGATGGTGTATATGGACATGTTTTATTTCTCTTTGTCTGCTTTGTAACACCTGGTGATATGCAGGAAAATCAGCTGATTTGCTAGATGAGGTATGAATGCCTGTTCAGGCTTCAGGGTACATCTATGGGATTGGTATTATACCTGCATATCTCTTAGGTACCAACTTCACTGCCCATGTTTGCAGTGCTGATTATTTGTTTCACCACTGTTTACAGTTTTGCTTTGTCTTATGTGTCATATACCTTTTAAGTACAAGAGTAACTGCTCTATTGTCCTTCCTCTGGTCCAGTATTGGTAACACTGTCCTCATAATGAAGACTGGGATGACAGTGGGTGTGCCACCATCACCAACACCACAGCAGTCATTACCTGCTTTGGTACATGTGATAGGTTTCATATATTGCCAGGTCCCTATCCATCTACTCTCCAGTTAATGCACACAGAGCTTGTCAGCCTGCCACAGACTGCTCTTACACTGATCATTTAGATACCTATGCCTGTGGAAATTACACCTGGCCTACTATAGACATGCAAATGTCAAGCTGTTGGGTGTTGCTCCATAATGGCTTCATATGTCATGGTGTACTATTACCATACGGTTTAGGTATCACATGTACATTGCTGAGGCAGGGATTACATTGCATAATATCAGTCAGTGCCAGGCATGTTGATATTTGCCAGATTTTGACCACCACCAGTTCCTACACTCCTCAGTGCTCAGCACTACTATTGTTTGGGAGGCTGTTTCTGCCCAGTTTTGTTGGCTCTTATACTCACACTGATTGCCACTCATGGACTGTTCCACTGTCAGACACATGGGTGACTGGTTAGTTGGCACATACTCTTGCGCCTTATGGCATAATAGTTCATATTTGTGTCAGGCATCTATATTATGTTTGATTTCCTATTGCATGTTTAACTGCATTTTAGTCCTCTATGGCCTGTACTGCCAACCAGTGTACCACACACTACTACTAACTGCTTTTGTTTTTTCTCTTTATCGCTGTCCTCATTTTTACTTTATTTTAGTTGCTCTTTGTTTTTTATTTCTCTCCATGTATGTTCTTATTTTATGCAGTATCATACACAACTAGGGAGAGATCAGGTGGCATAACGGTTAAGGTCTTCGCATCTGACCTATAGCCAATGCCTGTTTGGAGTCTGCATGTTCTTCCTATGTCTGTGTGGGTTCCTCTCACCTCTGAAAGACATGCTGAGTGTTTCCATCGTAAACTTACCAATGAAGGGAGCTGTAAGCAGCAGCACAGACTCTACATGGGAAGAGTTATACAGACCAGTCACTTTGGGCAGTTAATGTGGTGTACAGTATCCTCAAGATAGGAGAACATGGATCACAGACTGCATGCTGTGGCAGGGCTAGCCACTCAATGTTGTAAAATATGGCTCTAGGTGATTCAGTTATGCTGACTAATGTCACCAAAATGGGCATGGGTAGTTACCGGTGAGGAGCAATAAGTGGTTTGAGGACCCGACCTACTTAAACAAAGACCAGGGAAAGTACAGTTGTGTACACTTACCTAGATGTTCAAGTATATTCACTGTTGCAATCATCACCTGTGGGTTATCCCTGCTGTGGTAGCCCTCGGTTGGCCCGAAATACCAGAGTCAATGTTTTTGCGCGCCGGCTGCCGTCGCCTGTAGTCTGACGTCAGGTAGTCAGTGCTATAAAGCAAGGCAGCCAATGTCATTACATCAGTTTTTCTTGCCCTAACCTGTCAGAAGCACAAAGGAAAAGAGAGAAGTGGTCCTGGTGGCTAAAAGCCACCTAGGGAAGCTTGTGTCCCCCTAGGGGAAGATGTTAAAAGGGGAATGGAGGAAGGGAAACCAAGACTGCATCAGTGAATACACTCGAACATCTGCATTTATGGTAAGTGTACACAACTGTACTATGTCCTTCGTGTTTCACTGTTGCAGTCATCACCTGTGGGAGGATTACCAAAGCTGAGGAAAAGGGTGGAAGGATAGGTAGAGTCCTAGGTATGGGTCAGGAGGCCCTGCAGAACTGCAGAGGCAAACACTGCCCTAGACTTAGAAAAGAGAGGTAGGTGGTAATGCTTTGTAAAGGTATGGACTGAGGTCCAGGTGGCTGCTTCCAAGATGTCCCTGGTAGGTAACCCTCTGAGGAATGCAGTGGAAGTGGAGGTTGCCCTAGTGGAGTGCGTAACGATAGACTTAGGGATGGGTTTCCCATGTAGTCTGTAGCAAAAATGGATACAGTGTGAAATCCATTTGGAAATGGTTTGTTTGGAGATGGGCTTCCCCTCTGCCCCTGGGGCAAAGCTTACAAGAAGCTATTCTGTTTTTCTGAATGGCTTAGTAAAGTCCAGATAGTATCTGAGTTGTCTGTGCATGTCTAGTGAGTGTAGAATTCTTTCCCCCTTGTTTTGAGGGTTGGGAAAGAAGGTGGGAAGGTGTATGGCCTGGTTAAGGGTCACATCAGATACCACCTTGGGCATAAAAGACAGGTTAGTCCTCAGGGAGACTCTGTCTGCATGGAAAATTATGAAGGGCTTGACAGCCATGAGGGCTTGAAGTTCCGAGACCCTTCTGGCTGAGGTGATAGCTAGTAGCAAGGCAGTGTTCCAGGAAAGGTATATCAATTCTGTTGAAGTGGCAGGTTCGAAAGGAGGTAAGGTTAGTTTCTCTAACACATAATTCAGGTCCCAGGGTGGCATCGGAGGCCTTCTGGGAGGCCTGATATTAGAAGCCTCTCTGATGAATTGCTTAATCAAAGGATGAGAGAAGAGGGGTGGGTCTGAATCATAATGGGCAGAGAAGGCCAAGGCATGGATTTTAATAGAGGAGAAAGACAGGTCACTATTGAGCAACTCTGCTAGATAATCCAGGATGAGAGGGATGGAAGGTTGGGAGGTACTGCCCCCTTTTGATTGTTTCCAGGAGCAGAATTTTTTCCATTTTCCTGCATATGCTTTTCTTGTGCTGGGCCTTTTGGCCTCTGTGATGATGTCCAGGACCTGTTTGCTTAACAGGGACTACTTGTTAGTTTTTAGTGTATAAGCCATGCTGAAAGTTTGAGAGTCTGTAGGTCTGAGTGCAGTACCTTCCCCCTCTCCTGGGTCAAGCGGTCTGACATCAGGGGAAGCAGTTTTGGGGGCGGTAAGGTCAGAATGCGTAATAAGGGGTAGCAATGCTGTCTGGGCCAGTCTGGAGCAATGAGGATGGCCTTTGGTCTCTCCTCTCTTATTTTGATCAGAACCTTGGGAATAAGGGGCAGAGGAGGGTATGTGTACACAAAGAGGGAGCTACAGGGCAAGGTCAAGGCATCCACCTTCCATGCTAGGAGGTGATACTCCCTGGTACAGAACTTGCACAGCTGGTGGTTGAGGTGCAAAGCAAAGAGGTCCATTTCTGGAGTCCCCCACTCCTGGGTGATTTGTGGAGCTACCATTTGTGGGGGTCCAGTAAGTTTCTGCTTAGGTGGTCCGCCAGAGTGTTGTTGATCCCTTGTAAGTATTGAGTAATTAGGTGTAGCCTCATGGAGGTGGCTGTAAGCCAGAGACTCATGGCTAACCTGCACAGGGGGTAAGACTGGGTGCCCCCTTGCTAGGTGATGTACCACATTACTGTGGTGTTGTCTGTTTTTATAAGGAGGACCCCTGGCTTGAGAAAGGGTTGGAAGGAAGTCAGAGCCTTTTGCACTGCCATCATTTCTTTCTGGTTGACGTGCAAGTAAAGTTGCTGGGCATTCCAAAGGCCTTGGGTACACCTGCCTACTAGGTGAGAGCCCCAAGCAATGTCTGAGGTGTCGGTGGTGATGGTCTGGCTGGAAGGGCAGAGGATGAAGGGAAGACCCTTGTTCATGGCACAGGCCTCTGCCCACCAGAGAAATTTGTTCCTTATACAAGGGATCAGAGGGACAGTGGTCTCTAGGGACTGAGAGCGCCGACACCAAAGGTTCTTTAAGTACCACTGAAGTTTTCTCATGTGAAGCCTGGCAAGAGGGATGAGAAGGATGCAAGATGCTATGTATCCCAGAGCTTGCAGGAACTTCCTCGCAGTGAGGTGGCTTTTGGAAGCCAGCTGGGTGAAATAGAGATGCAAGAGACTCTGCTTTTCTGGGGATAGAAAGGCCATTTGGATATCTGTGTCTTAGCACGGCTCCCAGGAAAACAATTTTCCTGGTGGGGTTTTGCTTTGATTTTTTTCTCATTAATGGTGAACCCTAGGGAAGTAAGGAGTGATTTGACAAAGAGAAGGTCCTGGAGCAAATTTTCTTTGTAATCTGCCTGAATGAGGTGGTCGCCCAGGTAAGGGTAAATCTGTATATTTCTCTGTCTGCAGAATGCTATAGCTGGTGCCAAGCATTTGGTGAATATTCTGGGTGCAGTAGATAAGCCAAAGGGCAGTGCAGAGAACTGAAAGTGCTGAAAGCCTGCTCTGAAGCACAGGAATTTTCTGCACGATTCCCTGATGAGGATGTGGAGGTAGGCATCTTTTAGATCTAGTGTCACAAGCCAGGCATTTTGTGTGAGCATAGGCAGGAGCTGCTGTAAGGTCAGCATTTTGAATCTGGGGACCACCAAGGAGGTGTTCAGTTTGGATAGATCCCTCTTTTCTGGGAACAAGGAATAGTCTGGAGTAAAAACCTTTTCCTGTTTGATCTGGAGGGACAGGTTCTACTGCCCCCTGGGATATTAGAGTTTGGACCTGTTTCAGTGCCTCTGCCCACTGGTTTGGGGGGGAGGTCTGGGTACCCTCTTGGAATAGGGAATTCACTGAAGGAGAATCTGTATCCCTGAGAAATTATTTTTAAGACCCATTGGTCCTTGGTTATAGAGACCCAATTGTCCTTGAAGAGGGTGATCCTTCCTCCTAGTTTTTGATGAGTGAAAGGAGGACAGAGGGGGGATGGAGAGTCATTAGAAGCTTGGTTTAGAACTCCCTGCCTTACAGACGGAAGTGGTCCATTGTTTGTTTCTTAGTTGGCCCTGGGATAGGGGCCTGGATGGCCTGTCTCTGCGGGGCTTACTTTGGCCCTGTCTGCTAGGTGCAGGCAAGGCCCAGTGCTTAGAGGGAAAGTTCCTGCTGAATCTGGGAGGTTGAACTTGAAAGAAATCTTTTACTGTTTGCATAGATTTTGCTTTGTCTTCCGTCTTTTTAAGCACTTCTTCTGGTTTCTCCCCAAACAGGCATTCCTTATCTAGGGGTGGATCAATAAGTTTAGACTTGACATGATCAGGGAGAGGTTGTTCCTTCAGCCATGCATGTCTTCTAATAAGAGATCCTATCACTGCTGCCCTGCTAGAGGCTTCTAGGGCATCATATCCACATTGTTATGAGTGTTTGGCCACTTGACAAACAGAGTGTAGCAATTCTGCCAGTTCTTTTGAGTTGGCACCATCAGTACAGGTAGCAATCTTCAGTTTTAATTGTTCCAAAAGTGTGTGTTGATACTTTAACATATGGAACTGACAAATGAGTGCTCTAATAGCTAAGGTTGCAGAGGTACAGACTTTCTTACCCTACCTGCCCAGAGCTCTGGAGTCTTTGTCAGAAGGAATAGGATTCTTGGCCGAACTAGTCTTAGCTCCTTTGGTTCCCTGTGTAATGATCTCAGGGTCTGCAGCAGGATTCTTGTACAGGTATTTGTGAGAATCCGGTACTCTGTAGTACCGGTCAGGTTTAGTTGGAGCAGGAGGCAGGGCATCAGGGGCTAAGCTGGATTCATGGAAAACATCATCCACCACTTCCAAAATAGGTAGGATGGCCAGAGGTCTGTGCTGGGGCAGGTCTAGAAAGTCTCTAAGTCATTTCTTTGACTGTGGGAAGTCGTGAGATTTCCATTGAAAATGTTCCCTGAGGGAGTGAAGGGTTTCCCCAAAGGAGAGGACCTCTGGAGGTTTCCCCAAAGGAGAAGTCCTCTGGAGGGGAGGCAGAAGGGATGGATTCCTCTGCATCTGAATCCTCAAACAGTTAAGGGATGTTGTTCTTCTTCAAAAGCAGAATAATCAGATTCCTCAGACTCTTGGTCTGTCATAATTTCTGGAGAAGGATGCCTTTTCCTTTTTGGAGTGGGAACCTGAGTACCTCGGATAAGGGAGATGAGATCCTCTGCCATTTTAAGCATTTGAGCTTGGGGTGGGGGAACAGTAGCAAGATGGTGGCTAGAAGCAGATTTCCTAGGAGTGGCCTGGACTCTAGGCCTGAGAGAATCTGTCGGTCTCTGAAAAGTGGTAGTCAGATTCACAGGTTCATAGGTTCATAGGTTGGTACTAGGCTATCAGCCCTAGGGCCTATACAAGCCTAGCCATAACAATTCCCTGGCTATTTCTTCCCACATTATTTACTTTCCTGGACCCCTGTCTAGCAGGGCGACTGACGTGATCCCTGGGGTGAATTTCCTTTCTCCCATCCAATCGTCAAGGTTCCTCTTGAAGAGGTCCAAAGAGGCACTCTGCTTGACATGTATGGGCAATCTATTCCAGAGTCTGGGGAGTCTCTGGGTCAGGAACCTATCCCTCCAGCATGTTTTGTTTATTGTGATGACAAGGTTTAGATCCCTGGAGCATGTAGCTCTGAGGATTGGGATTTCTTTAAGTGTAGCATGTCCAACAGCTCTGGGTTTGACATAGCCTTGTATGTTAAGCAGAGATCGCCTCTGAGTAGACGATATGCGACAGAGTATAGCTGGAGTTTTTAAGGCGGTCAGCATAGGGCATCTGCTTTAGGCCAGTGATTCTTTTAGTGAGGTATTTCTGTGGCCTTTCCAGTTGTTGCAGATGTCTTGAGAGATACATACCAAATGGGCGTTATATTCTATAATGGGTCTAATGAGGGATGAGTACAGTGGGACAATGACCTCCTTTTTTCTGGATGAAAAGCCCTTCGTGATGAGGTGTGCCACATAGAAGGATTTCCTGAATGTTGTGGCGATGTGGTTATCGAAGGTGAGACCACTGTCCACCTGTGTCCCTAAGTCTCTTATCACACTTTCTGTGTTTAGTGTACTGCCACCTATATGGTAATTCACGGATACATGTTTTTCCCAAAGGGGATAACAATACATTTCTTGGCATTGAGCTTGAGCCCATGGCTCTGGCACCAAGCATCTGTTTCTGTAAGGCCCTTTTGTAGAGTATCCACATCATTTGGGGATTCAATAATGGCTCCCAGTTTGCAGTCATCTGCAAACTTTGTTAGCCAGAGTCCCTTAGTGTTGACCTGTACTTCAGAGAAGTAGATGCCAAACAAGAGCGGCCCCAGGACTGAACCCTGAGGTACTCCACTTGTCACTTGTCTGGAGCTGGATTTGGAGTCGGCTACTTTTACAGTGTGGTTCTATCAGTAAGCCATTTAGCAACCCATTGGGTGACATAGGGATTAATGCCCAACTTAGTAAGTTTATCTATGATTCCAGAGTGGGGGGTGGTATCAAAGACCTTGGCAAGGTCTAGATAGGCTGTGTGGACCACCTTACCCTTGTCCATGGCTCTGGAGACTGATTCAAAGAAGTCCATCAGGTTCAGGAGACAAGATCGGCCCTTCACAAACCCAAACTGGGTGGGGTCCAGTGTTTGAAGGTTGCCAATGTCTTTGTTTATAAGTTCCATGATAATACGCTCCATGGCCTTGCAGATAAGGCTTGTCAGACTGATGGGATGGTAGTTTCCGGGATCCAAGGTGGATCCCCCCTTGTGGATTAGGATAACTGTAGCTCTGCGCCACTCAGTGGGCACGAAACCTGAGGTGAGGCTATGATTAAACATGACACTTAGGTGAGGTGCCAGTTCATATTGTAGTTCATGTAGTACACAGCCCGGGATGTCATCTGGTCCCATGGATGCTGTATTCTTGGCTTTAGAGAGTGCGTTTTGTACCTGTGTGGCCGTTATTACTGGAATTTGGCAATCTTCCGGTATTGAGATGGGCCATTTAGGGGTGAGAGGGGGTGAAGTTGGCACTGAATCGATCTGCCAGGATATTGGCAATATCCTTCGGATCAGTATATTTAATGCCATTCTGTTTTAGCTCAGAGCAGATCTGAGCATTGCCATTTAGATTCTTGACATAGTTATAGAATGCTTTGTGGTTGTCTTTGGAATCTTTGGCAATTTTATTTTCGTAACTAGCTTTGGAGGATTTTATGAGGCATCTCGGTTTCTTACTGAGGCTAGTAAGGGAGTTTTTTTGCATCCTGGGATTTTCCTCTTTTCTGCAAAAGTTTCTTCCTTTTGTTGTAAAGTTTGTTTATGGCAGGGGACCACCAGATTGGCTTCCTTTTTTTGGATGAGAGCATTTTGGTTCTATTTGATGCGAGGACATCGTTTTTTGTCTAGAATCGATAGTGTGAAAGGCCTCCTTGGAGGTCGGTGCCTGCATCGCGGTTCCAGACCCAACAGAGGCAGAGACAGCCAAAGGCTCGGAAGACAAAGAAAATTTCTGAGGCATACCAGACTCCGAAAGGGTCTTGGTAGAGGCCTGCGTAGAAAGTGAGTCGGGCATCAGGGGCTGCAAAAGAGCCTCACTGAATTCCAGAAAGCTGATGACTTGTTTATCGGTAGCGTCATTGCAAGGCTTAGCCTTGTGTGGCCTGTCTCTATCTTTATCTCTACATTTTTTCAGAATGTCGATAGATTGCTGGCTGATGAATGCCAATTTGGAATTCGAAGATGGAGCACGAAAATAATTGTCTACAAAAAGAGCTCTACAGTGAATGGTTCTTGCATTAAAGAGGGCACAGAACTGTCAACAAGGGACTTCGTGGTCTGGGCCTAAACAAGTGATGCAGTGAGAATGAAAGTCTTGGTGTTTGATCTGCTTTCCACAGGCGAGACAATTGTTAACTTTTTCAGACATCAGTTAGAGCAAGAAAAAAGGGTCCCTGACGGGGTACTTAGCTTTAGACGTTTTCTGCTGAAATTCATCTTCTGGTAGTGACCGATCAGCACTCATGTGAACTGCTTCTGCTATGGGCTCCACAGCAAGAAAGACTGATGTAATGACGTCAGCTGCCTTGCTTTATAGCACTGATGACCTGACGTCAGACTACAGGCGACGGCAGACGGCGCACAAAAACATTGACTCTGGTATTTGGGCCAACCAAGGGCTACCACAGCAGGGATAACCCACAGGTGATGACTGCAACAGTGAAACATGAAGAACATTCATGCTAATGGTAGGATGGGTGCCCACATGAAAGCCCAGCAGCCCTGTGTCAATAAGCTATTGGTCAGCTGGTGGCCAGTTGCCCAACCTAGGTTATCTGGTATAGGACTGTTGAGTGAAAGCTGTACATAAAAAACAATCAACCTGCCAAACAAGAGCTAAGAATTTCTACACTCAGTGTAGGTTCAATGAGAGGATGGAGCTTGGAAGTGAATGACATTATGGTACAGAAGAGGCTGGACATCCTACTTATCCAAGATCCAGGATGGCAGGGCGGTGCAGCAAAACCACTTGGCTTGGGATCCAGGAGGAGGCTACAAATGGTGAGAGACAGGTTTAGGAATTCAATGAGAGATGTCATCAGAATCAGTGACATACTCATGGCAATCAGACTCCATTGTAATCATAGGGCAGTATCCATAAGCTCAGCCTGTACCTCACAGCAGGGTTGTGATAGTGAAGAAAAGAGTGCATTCAAACAGCAGTTGCAGGACATGGGTGACTTGAATGCACATATTGGGACAGACAGAACAGGATATGAGGACTGCCTATGTCAACATTGGTGGGGCAACAGGATTAAACAAGGAGAGACCATCCTAGACTTCTGTCTGGCAAATGGCTTGATTCAGAAAGATAGTCACAAGATCACATGCAAGAGTGGCCAACATGCAACTTAGGTAGACATCCTCCTAGTAAGGAAAGGGCACTGGGGAAGAATCAGTAATTGCAAAGTCATTCCCGGTGAAAAAGTCGGCCCACAGCATAAACCACTGGTTGCCACAATCAGGTGCAAGCAGTGGTCAGAGAAGGCTCTAAGCTCAATAGAGACCAGACATGGAAGTTGATTTTAGAGAAGGTACAACAGTTCAAGGAGTTACTCAGAGCTCTAGCCTCCCAAGAGGAGGAGGATATAGCTGGAGTTGAAGAAGAATGGCAGCACCTCAAAACAGCATGTGTGAGGACTACAGAACAGATATGTGGTAGGTTCAGGTATGGAAATAAGGTAAATAAGGAAAGCTGGTGGTGGAATGCAGAAGTCATCAAACGAAAGAAGAATTGCAGAAAAAAGTGGTAGACAGAAAAGACGGAAAAGGCTTGGAAGAAATACTGGTTGTCTAACAAAGAAGCTAAGAAAGGAGTTGCAATTGCAAAGAATAGGGCATCAGAGCCACAGCTTCTGGAAAGTGACTCAGTAGGTGTCACAAAGAAACTATATCAGGTTGCAAGGCAAAGACAGAAAGATAAAGAAGACAGTCAGACACCCTTCATAAGGGATGCCAGCAACAGCCTATTCACCAGCCCACAAGACATCAAAGGCAGATGGAAGGAGTACTTCCAGCAGCTTCTAAATGAAGAAAACCCCACAGAAGCTGTACTGTCCTACACATAGTCTACAATGAGAGAAGAAAAGGAGTCCATCCTAGAATAAGTAAGAATAGCACTAAGGAAAATGAAGTCAGGGAGAGCATCAGGCTCAGATGAGGTCCCAGCAAAATATGATAACGATGCTGGGTAAGATAGGGAAGAAATGGCTCCTGAGGGTACTCAAAGCAGCGTGGAGAAAAAAGGCATATCCTAAATGACTGGAGAATAAGCATACTTGTGCCAGTGTACAAGATCCACAACTGTGGGCACTACAGAGGTGTCAAACTCCTGTCACAATTAGTGGGTAATTGATAAAGGGCTACGCAGAGCAGTAGAAAGTAAGATGGTAGATGAGTAGTTTGGATTCAGATCAATATGCAGCACAACTGACCCAATGTTTGCAGTGAGACAGATAGTTGAGAAGAAGCTAGAAATGAGGAAAGAGTCCAACTGGGCATTCCTAGACTTGGAGAAAGCATATGACAGGGTCCCACGAAAGCTGATTTAGGCAGTGCTGCAATGGATCAAAGTCACAGAAACATTGGTAGAATTAGTGCAGGCTATGTACAAGGCCCCAATAATTCGGGTGCTAACAGCGTTTGGTCTCACAGAGATGTTCCCAGTTGGAGTAGGTGTATATCAGGATTAAGCTCTGAGACCACTGCTGTTCATACTGGCGATGGATGACATTAGTAAACAGGTCGGAGGGAACAAATCTACAAAGTTGCTGTATGCAGACAATGAAGCCTTACAGGCATACTCTAAGCAAGAACTTCACTCTGAGCAAGAACTTCAGCAAAGGATAGGGGAATGGAATGCAAAACTGAAGGCACATGGGATGAAACTAAGTACAGATACGACAAAGGTAATGGCAATAAATTGGGAAAATCAGAAGAAGCTGAGACTTGAGATAGAAGAGAAGACAAGGGAACAGGTTAACAGCTTGAAGTATCCGGGAGGGGTGATTGAGGAGAAAGGAAGTCTGAATGAAGAGGTCAAAGCTAGAATCAGAGGGACTGCAGCCAACTGGAATAGAGGGTTAGGTGTAGCATATGACAGAAGAATGCCAAAGAAACGGAAGAGTAAGGTGTACAAAACAGTGGTGAGACCAGTACTACTGTATGGTAAAAAAACCTGGGTAGCAAAGGCACAGCAGATGAGGAAGCTGAGGTGATGGAAATGAAGTGCCTGAGACAGGTGGTAGGATGCACACTGTGGGACAGACAAAGACAGGAGGACATAATAGTAAAAGCCAAAGTAGCTCCAGTTGCAGAAAACATGAAAGAGAACAGATTACAGTGGTTCAGGCATATTTGCAGAAAAGCAGAAGACAATCTGGTGAAGAATATTTGGGACAGACAGGAAGAAGGTAAGAGGAAATGAGGTCATCCTGCAAAGAGGTGGATGGACTGTGTGAGGAAAGATCTGTGATAATCGGGCATGAGTGTTGAAGAAAGCAAGAGTGTAGCATTGAATCAAGAAAGATCGTGACAGTTAATACTACACCCTGACCCCATGTTGAAAATGGGAAAAGGGGGTATGATGATAATGATATATGCAACAGTGGAAGAGGTATGGCACTAGCCACCATGCCATGTACCTGCCTTGTCTCTTGCCATCACCTACTGAGATCCCAAGTGGTTTCTAGGATTGCCTCTCAGAATAGCTATGACAATCATCCTGAAAGGAGTGGCACAGAAGGCTCAGTGGTGGTTTCTAGTACTATTTCTGTCCGTGGGGTGAGGGGGATACAAGCTCCACATAAGTGAGTGTCAGTGGGGTATCCCAATGGGTCATCTGGCAGAAGGTGGAAGACCTGGTGATGGCCTTGGTGGACGTTAGACTAGACATTTGCACTGGAAGCCCAGAGCATGTCCTTGTGAGACTTGCAGAACCACACTTCTTCCTGGTCCTGACCAGCAATGACTTGCCTCAGTCATGAAAGCAGTTACAAAAGTGACTGACTTCTGGTTGGGTATGGCATTGTGCAGCTTACCAATCAGCCATCACCTCATGCTATTCAGCATTACGGTGTTTCTTAGTGTTTCATTTCCCTCTGCAGTTTGTAGTCCAGTCCTTCCCATCACCAAGTGTCCTCCTTCTGTCTGTCTGTGCATCACGTTTGTGGTCTCCTCATTTGGGTCAGCATCTCCCTTGTCACTCTTTGTTTGTCCACCCCTGCTGCCAACCCAATACCTCTCTTTCTACCTGCACCTTCCCCATGCTACTTTTCTCCTCTACCCTTCTTGAAAATATAAAAAAGTGCACTTGTCTTACCAAAAAACTACCCTTGTTCTTTCACCCACCCTCAACACTTTTATTTTCTCCTTGCTCTTCTGTGTTTTCCTCTGCTTGCTCTCCCTCCTTTCTGTCTGTCCTATACACCCATTTCTTCCTTTTTGTACTGTAAATATGGCAGGAGTTTTCTGTATAGCACTTATCTGGGTTTTCAGCTGTGTTTGTAGTACTGAGATTTTGCAAGTGTGAATGCATATCACCATAAGCATGAACATGCACACAACTAGGACCATGCAATCACAACATGACCTGCAGTGGCATAGTCTACTTCTCTGCATGACCTGTTTTTCTCTCTTCACCAGCAGACTGACTACTTATTTAACCCAGCAGTGCACCATTGCTCCTTCTACATAAGTAACCAGTCATGGGTCACAAAAATGCAATTTTGAAATTTCTATTTTGTACTGCATGGCCATGTAAATGATTTTTCTGAATCCCGACCTCATCTCAAGTCCCAAGTTGGAGATCTGGGGGTTGACATCTGAGATGGGAGAATGGTGCCGAAGAATTTGATGATTGCTGCACAATGATCAACAGCACAATTTCAGCTCTCCCATTGTGAAAAAATAAACTGAGAAGTAAGAGTAAATGACATTGTCAGCTTGAGTAAAATTCAGTTACTGACTAGTAAGTACACTGCCTTGAAGCCAGAAAAGAAGAAATTTAGAGAATCTGAAAGAAAATCATCCAGTAAAGATGAAGAGAAAACACTGCCTTGGAAAAATCCTGCAGCTGTTCAGCAAAAAGCAGTTCAAGCTTCAGCTTTGGTACAAGAGATGGCTTCTAGCAATTTACAGGAAAAAATAAATCAAATGTACTCAGAGGTGATTCAAATAAATAAAACAGTGAAGGAATACATCAACTCAAATAACAAAAGGCTGAAACAAATACAGAAGAAACTGTAATTAGCTATTCAGATGAACTGATAAAACTGCAAAAAACAGAACATGAAATGAAGAAAAGGATGGCTGAATATGAGACTTCAGAAGAAGAACTGTTTCAAAAAATGGTAACAGTTAGAAGACAAAGCAGAGAGAGAAAACCTGAGATTTTCTGCTGAACCGGAGAAACTATAACAAACAGACTGTATTAATTTTATGAAAGTACAAATAAGCAACTGGATTGGTATTCCTCAGCAGGATTGTTTAATTGAAAAGGTACATTGAGTGTATGCTCCAAACCTGGCCATGAGAAAGCAGCCAAGACATGTATTAGTAAAAATGCAATCATATCAGCAGAAAACGTTGTTCCTGACAAAATTGTGGCAGAAGGGAAAATTATTAAAAATTTGAGACAGCAAAGTGCTTGTGGAAAATGATTATTCGCTGTACACCAGGCAGAAAAGAAGCAAATGGAATGTCAACAGGCAGGTGTGAGATTCAAACTGGTATATCTAAGCTTTCCTTACAATATTGTTCCTGGAAGATCAAAGATATTTTTGGATGCAGAAAGGATTAAGGAGGAAATAAAAAGTTTATCTAAAAAAAAAGTGAACCAGCAACAGAAAAGGACTCTGCTTCTCATTCTTCTGACCATACAGTTCATATAGAGACTTTGCCAAAGGAAAATGCGTGACAGACAAAAATGTTGACTAGAAGAAGCAGGAGTACCTTGGACTTGAAACAAAGTCTGGTGTTAGTATATGGAGATGAACAGGAGGAAGACCAGCAACACTAAAACTGAATACATTGGAGACTATAAAGAATCACTCACATTTGGGAAATATGGCTTAGCAAGAGGAAATGCTTGAGAAACACTGGACTTTTGTTGACTTTGTTAAACTTGTGGGGGGACTGTAAAGCAAGTATCCCACATTAAGTCATGAATGTTTAGAGGGACATAAAAAGGGAACAAAGTAATTGTCAGTAAAATAATTTTGCTCTTATTAATATTTGTATTACATATTTCATAATATAAACTGCATGTTATATACAGTAAAACAGTTTTATATAATGTACAGTCAAGGGTATTTTTAAATAAGGGGAATCATCAGTGACTGTTGTGTTAAAGAATAAACACTTTTTTGGTTGTAAGAAATATGGGCTATACAGTATAATAACAGAAGAAATGTTGGACAAAAGCAAGTTTAATGCTGATATGTTGGAATCTTGGGCTGCTAGGAGATGGCAGGCTGTAAAAGTATAGCGATTATGTTATATGTAGAATTAAGATACTTTCTCTTATTTTTCCAGTGATGAATGTCTAAATAAATGTCCTTGGTTTAAGCTATAAATGTTTTTGTAAGCAAGTTGGCATGAAAATAAAATAAATGCTATGTTTCTTATATATTTGTTCTTTTCCCATTAGCAAATGTTCAGTGGGAGTCAAGAAAGTCTGTAGCTGAAGGCAGTTATACATTCTGTTCTGAGTGAAATTTACAAAGATTCATTGCTGACTGTGTTTACATGGTGACTGCCTGTCTGCAGGTGTTGGAAGTTGGTCTTCAAAGTTCTGAGCATTCTCTGCTGATGGAAATTAAAAAATTTAAAGGTACAATGGCAAGCAGTTCAGTAAAAAGTAAAGTTTAAAATTAGGCAAAGTGAGTACAAGATATTAGCCTCCCTGGCAGCATTAATACTGAATGTATTTAACAGAGCAGTGTAAAAATTAGTTTTACTTAATAATAGCCAGTGCACTTTTTCTTAGGACTAAACGTTAATGTCATCTGAAAGCATACACTGTTTTTCACATCCTGGAAGGGACCAGAGACAAGAAAAGAACAGACAGCAATCATTGTAAGTGAGAACAGAGGTTGTAGCATGATCTTTAGCAATGGTAACCTTAATTTTAGGTTTGGTAATACCTGTGGATGCAGCTGTTGTTTTAAGGTAGTTGTTCCTACCTGGAGGGTTAAAAGTAATTTTTTGAAGATGTACATAATAGTTTCAAGTATTTGGTCTAAGTTAATAGGAGATGGGGATGTTCTGAATATGTATTTAGTTTTTATTGTTTGAGTGTTTTCATTAAAACAAAACATCTTGAAAAAATGTAACATAGGTTCAAATGGAGATGAGAAGTAACAACAATATAAGAGATCAGCCTGCCAAAGATTAAAGTTTGCATGCATGTATAACAAAAGTTGTAAGGACATAGTCAAAAAACTATCATGCATAACAGTGAGAACAATAGCTTTTTATCATAATGGCCACACTATTTATATTATCTTCAAACATAAATGTCCTTACAAGTATAGACAAAAATGAAAGATTATTGAATTATATTAAGAAATACAGACTGCAATTAACAATGCTGCAAGAGACACATTTGGAAATAAATAGGCACATGAATTTGACAAAGAAAGGATTTCATGATAGATATTCAGGAGAATATCAAGGACAAAGGAAAAGGGGAGTAATTATACTAATTGCTAGATGGGCTCTAATAGTGACAGAAGAGGAACGAGAAGACAATAATGGCAGATTCATGGTACTAAGGGGTTACTGGGAAAAAGGAGGATTATGCTGGCATGTGTTTATATTCCACCAAAAAACACTATTATGGAGCTTAAGAAATTTTTGGGAGCAGTAATCATCTTTCAGCATATCTTATTACTTATAGGTGGGGACTAGAACTTGATTTGTAATAGTGAGGATGTATCAGGGGGAAATATAACAAAATCAGGTATATTTCTGAAGAAATTTATGAAAGCATTTGGTATGGAAGATGTGAATTCTTTAGCAGAAACCTAGGCAGAATTTACATATTAGTCCTGAAGGTACAATAACTGGGCTAGACTAGATAGAAATTATATTTCAAAAGAACATGTGCATTTAATTGAAAGCTTCCACACACCCAATAACAATTTCAGATCATAAACTGAAAAACTAAGATAAAAATGCAGGGCAATGAAGTCAAAATACAACACTAGTGCTTTTCCATCTACCTGTTAAAGATAGAGGAATTTAAAGAATTAATACTGGGAATTATTTGAGAGTTGTTAGGGGAGATAGAAATATCTACAGTCATTATAACTGAGTGGGATAAAATAAAAATGGAGTTTAAAAATATGGCAGAAATAAAAGAGAAAGAAAGAGGGCTAAAAGGTAATAGGAATTACTTAAAGGAGCTGACAAAAGTGAAAGTATTGCAGAACAAGAGGATTTTCATAGATCAAGAAGCGGTACAAATGCAGAGTACTGAAGACAAAATAAGGGCATATCTGGATAATATGCATGAGTTTAGAAAGATTGGGTTAAGCAACTAGTTTTTGATAACTCCAGAGCACAAAAGGTCCAGCACAACAATTCAGGCAATAGAAAGTAGAAAGGGTTGTTGTCAAACTTAAGGGAGACAATGACAAGAAACATACACAGATATCTTGTACAGGTATTAGAGACATTTTGGAAATTTTATGAAAACTTGTATAAAGCAGATAAATGTGGAAATCAAGAAAAAGCACAACTGGAAATATTTATGTAAGACTTATAATTATGCCAAGGTTAATAGTGAATAAGGCAAGGTCAGAAACAGATGAGACTCAACAACAAGCAGTTGAGATAGGAAGAGATAAAATAAAAACATTGATGTATAATCAATCTTCAGGAAAAATCTCCAGGAGCAGATGGTATTCCTGTGGATGTTTGAAAGTCAGGAGGGAAGAAACTGATAAAGATCTGGAAGATTTTGTTTAACAGTATTTTAAAAGGAAGAGAAACACCAACATCTTGGAAGAAAGCTGTGGTGGTTGTATTACCTAAAGACAGTAAAGACCCAGCTTCATATACACCCATTTTAATTTTAATTTTAAACTAAAGTGTTTATTTTTATACTAGCTAAAAGAATGGCAAAGGTGTTGCCACAATTGATAGATATGGATCAATGTGGTTTTGTGGAGGAGAGCCAAACATTTGACAACGTTAATAGAACAATGACAATCCAAAGGGAAGCAGGATGTAAGAAAATACCACTGTTGTTGGTGAGTCCTGATCTGGAGAAACCAATCAACAGAGAAAGCTGGGATTTTAAGAGTAGGACGATGGAAGCATATGCATTACCTGATACAATAAATAAGGTCAATTAGGAGGATATATGACTGATCTGAGGCAAGAATTAAAGTGGGAGGGTTCCTCTCTGATAAGTTGTGATTGAATAGAGGAACTAGGCAGGTATGTCCTCTTTCCCCTTTGTTATTTAATTTATATTTAGATCCCGTGGCAAAGAAAATATGGGATTCATAAATGCAAGGATATAACTAGTATGGTAATCAAGAAAAGTTGGTTTTATTTACAGTTGATATTACTTTTACCTAATAAAGCTGGAACAAAATATCTCAGTATTGTAGAAAAGTTTGAGACATTTTCAAGTCATTTTGGGATATAAATTAATGAAGATAAAACAAAAGCTACAGCCATAAATTATGCAACAACACTTGAAATGGTTCAGCAATACTCATATTTAAGGGGACACAGTAAGAGGAAATATTAAGGAGTATGGATTAAAAATGCTTCTGTTATGGCAGCTAATGATATGTGGGAAGATATTAAACTAAAGCTAATACAGCAACTGGAAGTTTGTGTTTATGGATATGGTTAGCAACATACAAGCAGTGAAAATATTTTAGTCCCTTTAGTTTTATGTACAGGTCAGGCATATTTTTATCAACCAGATGAGAAGTTGTGGATGATAATAAAGAGTTTCAGAAATTTATCTGGAAGAGGAAAAGGGCAAGAATTAAGAGGGATTTGCTTATCTTTCCAATAGAACACAATGGCTTAGGATTAGCTAATGTAAAGGAATATTTTAGAGCTACATACTTATGACTCATATACATAACACAAGCAGAATGTTATAATTCAAAATGAAAAAGTTATAATTCAAAATGGAAAGGAATTATGATAAAGTGGGGGAAGCTCGAGAAATAAAGACAGAGTGAGATTTTGGATACAGATCCTTAATGATAATAATAAAAATGATACAGAATATTACATTCAAAAATAGCAGAATTTACTCTAAGAACCAATCCAACACAAGAATGGAGAAAGGAAATGTTGTACTGGTACAGAAAATAGGTAAGAGGGGTGGGAATTTATCATAGAAAACTGGCAAAGGAACCAATGTATTGCATTGCGGGCAAATATCTGGAGCTGGAAAGGTAGTAGGATGAGGCCAAAAAGATGTTTGGACTGCAGGATAGAGACTAACATCCCTACCAATGATTGATATAAAAATACAGGCAAAGAAAAAGGGATAGGGGAAATCCTACATGGTAGAGTTTTTAGTTGACTCTGGAACAGAAGCTGCTACTAAAAAATAGGACAATTAGTAGAACATAAAAGGGTAGTGAGACCAGCTATGTTATATGGGTTGGAGATGGTGGAAATGACAAAAAGGCAGGAGTCAGAGCTAGAGATGGCAGAGTTAAAGATGTTAAGATTTGCATTGGGTGTGATGAGGATGAACAGGATTAGGAATCAGTATATTAGAGAGTCAGAGCTCAGGTTAGACGGTTTGGAGACAAAGCCAGAAAGGAGAGATTGTATTGGTTTGGACATGTGCTCAGGAGGGATGCTGGGTATACTGAGAAAAGAATGCTAAGGATGGAGCTGCCAGGTAAGAGGAAAATAGGAAGCCTGGTGATGGATTTGGTGAGAGAGGACATGCAAGCAGTTGGTGCGACAGAGCAAGATGCAGAGAACAGGAAGAAATGGAAACAGAAAATCCACTGTAGTGACTCCTAATGGGGACAGCTGAAAGAAGAAGAAGAAGTAGAACATACAAAATACTGCATGATAACTATAGGAATCAATCACAGGAAATTCTAAAAGTTTGGGAAGAGACTGGAAACACAATTTACAAGAGAACAATGGCAGGGCATATGTATGGCTTCCAAATTTGCAACAAAGTCCAGAATGTTTAGGACTTGAAAATGTTTTGCATAGGTACTTTTATACCTCAAACAGATTTCAGAGAATTTTCCTCAGGTAGACTGAAAATGTTAGAGGTGTGACTGGGAAGAAAGAAGCAGCTGTAAACATATGCTTTGGAAGTATAATGAGGTGGAAGATTTTAAAAGATTCCTTACAGAGTACTCTGTCAGAAATATTGGATTAACAAATGGCTGCAGCTAAGGATAGAAGCAATGCTAGGGCAGGGCAAGAGGGTCAATGGCCCCAGGCACAAAGTGTTGAGTGGGCACAATTGGCCATCGATCATCCCCAAGCATTCTTTAGTGCAATGCCAGCTTTTAAAGTATTGCATTTGCAGTTAAAACTGAGCACTGCAGCACTCTGTGTGTGGTCTAAACTGTAGCAAATGTTTGCTACAGCTTAATACAAGAAGTTTTTTTTAACTAAAAACATTAGCACCATAGCTCTCAGTGCAGGCCAAGTATAAAATGTAGCAACTCTTTGCTACTTTTGTAGCAAGCAACTTGCTACAGTTTAAAAGAATAAAATATTTTTTTTAAATGTGCAGAAGGAGGGTCAGGGGCAAGATACAAAAACTGAACGTGAATGGCTAGACCAGGGGGGGGGGGATATTGTGCATCGTCAGTAGAAGGAACAGTAGTTTTTTTTTTTTGCTCTTCAGTGGAAGAGCTGGGAGCATGGATCTAACTGTAATAAGCTGATAGCTACAATGCTTTCTTTGTGCTCCTCCATAGAAGAGCTAAATGGGGGGGGTGGATATGACTGTAATAACCCAATTATTACAATGAACCTTTTTTTTGGCTCTTCAGTGGAAGAGCTAGCTTGGAGGGAATGGATGTAACTGTAATAACCTGATCACTACAGGGAAGTTTTATTTATTTATTTTTTTTGAGGGGGTGGGGACTGGCCTCTGGTATTGTCTCATGGTGCTGATTGAGCCAGCTAAGATTCTATTAAGTTTAATTCTGTTAGTTGTCAAAAAAGCAATTAGTGGAAAACAGAAATCAAATTCTAAATCAGCTGTATTTGAAGTACTGAACATTATAAAACAGATAACAGAACTGTAAGAGTGATCTTTAGAAAAGGGAAGTAGCACATTTCATAGAAATAAATGGAAATTGTGGAACAATATATGCAGAATAATTTTATGGAGAAGGAAGAGTGAGGTTTAAGGAAAGGCAGGAATTCAGCAATTTATGTAATGTTGGACTGATAATTACAAAAAAAAGAAATATGTGATATATAATATATGTAAATGGAAAGAAATGTTAGTATGTTTTATTTTATTTTCTGTTAATGTTTGTCTGCCTATGTCTTAAGTGATAATATAATAAAGGCGTTTAAAAAAAAAACATACTGAAGGTTCCAACATCAGTTGTCAAGACGGAGTAATAGTAAATTATTTTCCTGCTCTAAATAATCTTTTAAGTCATGGTTCTCTGGATTATTTTTTAATTTAATGCAATGTTCACAGTTATCAGAATCGTGGCTTCCTCCCAACATACCTGCAAAGCAAATGCCAGACTTTTAGAGGAATATGACACCCACAGAAGCACTTCTTGACATTTTTCTGGATGCCACTAGTGTAAGCACAAAACTGTACAACAAGAAAAGTATTTTGTACTCAGCACTAGAACTGCCAATGGACTAGAAAGGCTCAGAGAATCAGTTGAATACTTCAGGTAGTTAAAAAAATATTTAAAAAATAGTATGTAATAATGTAGTTTTTCATAGTCAAGCTTCCCCGTGTAGCTTAAGACTTTGGCTACTTGCCCTTTAGAATACTTGTGTGCTAAAAAATGAGCCTGAAGGACTAATATCAGCTGCAGCTATTTCACATTTATATTTTGAGTTCCTGTAGCACTGAATTTATGAACATTTCAAAAATAAGCTTTATCATTTTCAGAACAACACACTCCCAGTTCCAAAATATTTTGAAAAAAAATGCAGTCTGGTGGGTAGAAAAGGACACACTAATATCTACTATGTCCCCTTATCTGACCCCAAACCAAATGTGTTATAATGTTAGGTGCATTACACTTACTCTGGATACCTACCATCCATGGATCCTCCTGAGAATATATCATACTCTCTGGATAAACTCACCTGTCCCTACAATTTCAGAAAAAAGTCCACAGCAAAAGAGATTAAGGCCTTTAGTAATTTTGAGATGGCTTGGTCTAAAATTCCCGAAAGCGTGTTAAAGTTAGAAAATCATCATTCATTGTTACCCTCTGTTAGCTAGTACCCTTTTCAGAACTCTGAAAAATGGCAGCTATCACCTCTCTTCCAAAACATGATGAACGTTGCAGTATAAAAAATAATGCCCTATTCTTCTATCTTCCATTCTTTATAATTAAATTCTTGATATCCTCAAGGTTTTTAATCTCCTTACTACAACAGCCTACAGGCAATGAGTGATACAGTTTCAAACGATTACTATCACTGTGCAGAGATAATAGTAAATGATATCATATAGTTGGACCCAGAGGACATTGGCAATCTACCAGCTGACAACTTTAGCTCAAACGTCACCCCTCCAATAATCTCATATCATAAACCCACATCCACACCCCTGCTACTTTCATATACCGACTTGGAGATCTCTGTATGTTGGAGTAGGGGGGAATACCATGAAGTCATGGGGGAAACACACTATCTTCAATTTGCAGTTGTTTTTTTTTCAAAGTTCTAAGGACTGCAATTATAGCACTCAATACATTCAACAGGCATCTGAAGAATTCTGCATACACTTGATTCCATAACTTACATGCTAAAAGACTTTGTCAGATTAAAGTAAAACTTTCTTAATCCTCTACTTGATATTTACTCTGATGTGTCCAGACAATCTGCACCTGCTCTTTTTCTTTTCTCTCTTTTTCACCAACTCTTTAAACTAGTATTTAGACAGTTGCACATGTGGCATACACTCTTAACATCAGGCACAGAACTACTTTCTGTGAGGGCTGATGTGACCAAAGAGACCTGACTTGTAGCTGAAGACTGTCTCCAGCTTATGCAGTCTAAGCTGGGTACTGTTATCTGCTCATCCACTGATATAAAACAACTCCAGCAAGGGCTAGAATATGCACATACATGGTGTATCAGGCTAAATGAAAAAAGTGCAGCATAGTAACACATGTTATAAATGGTACGCCTCTTCAGACAAATACAGTCATAAGAAATCTTGGTACTTATGTTCATAACTCTCTGATTCAATCACCATTTTTCCACCACAGCCAGGAAATCCTTCAGTCTGGCCCACTTACTTCCAAGGGAATATCTTCAAGATCCAAAGAAGTACCACTGTATTCTTTCCTTATTATGTCTATCACTGAATATAATGCCCCCTTTGGTATGTACAAATCCAAACATATTGCTCAGCAGAAAAGGCCCAAAGATTTCTAACAAAAAAAAATTTAAATTTCTTAAATCCTTCAACTACTCTGATATATTAGCACAACTCTCCATATACTCAGTAGCCTAGAGATTGCTGAGAGGTTACCTGTGTCTCACTTTTCAAGCCATGAAAGAACCAGTCCTATTTGACCTATTTCTTCACAAAACCAGTGGCTCTATAAACACCAGCACTAAAGACTTAAATCTACATCAACAAATAAACAAGACTCTGGAGAGAGAGGTTCCTAACTCAATGTATTTTCAGCCTATGGAACAAGTTAATACTACAGGTCTATTTTGGCTACCATTACAGCTAGTCGTGATGACTGGATGGGTAGACACAAATTTATACTAGGGTTACCATTCATGTACACCAATGCTCAATTTGATAGGTGAGCACTATTATGATTCTGAAAAGGGTGGTGAAAAAACTGATAAGACTGTACTTTGGCATACAGTACTGTCTTTACTTCAGCTTGCTAGGCTGGCTGTAATCTGATCTGGTGTGCTTGGCAAACCGCCATCTCCGTACGAAAAATATACAATCTTAAACTGATTATATAATGTTACATTTTTATATATAGGATCTGAATTCTTAACTGTATTGTCACCCTGACAATGTAGTATTGACTTTAAATTTTACATTCTGTAAACTAGCAAACATTATTTTGTCTCTGTCTATGTCATTGCTTACTGTTTATGCATTGCAACACTTTAATGCAAAGCTCTTAACTAATGACTGCTAAACAAAACAATAACACAAAAAATAATTTGCCAAATCTGTAAATGTAAACCCTTTATTCTGCAAATTAATTTGACTGTTAGTTCCGATATACCTTACAAGACATACAGGTATACGGTTACCCTTTTTTTCTAACTGGCCAGACCCAATATGTCTTTCTGAGCACTTCCGCTGTGTCAGCTGAACTGGCATTTATGTTATCTTTAACCCATAAATCTGCATGTTTCTGTCATAACCAATTCTTTAAAATCTGTACATTTGCACAAATATTGTCCCTGAAGTCTAAAATAGCAGATAACTCTAATGACATGTGTATACCTAGTATGGAGCTATTACACTTTGAACTGTTGGCTGCTGTAATCTTTGACCCTTTAAATCCTGACAAAACTGCATTTGTGTCCTCTAATAAAGATCTATGTGTAACTGAAGTTGATTCGTCTGTAAACAATGAAATATTGTAATTTCTTTTAACCTTAAACAATGATAGATTAATGCTCTGATCTGGTGCCAGAGTGCTGCAACCACTACAGATAGCTATGGAATGCATTATTTCTTAACTTCTCTTTGAAATGGTAGCAATTTTACTTAGCAATGAAGTTTGTTCTTCAGTTATACTGGAATTTACTTTATTAAAATCTGCACTCTGATTCCTCCTATCTCCCTTCAGTGCAAATATTGCACTTGATTCTGAAAATAAGACACTAGATGAAGTAATGTAAACTTGAGACATTGCCTGTATGTTATATACGTTAACCGTGTTGACATTTGTATGTTTAATACTGCAACATAATTGTGTATTTTGAATTACATGTATTACATTCTGAACATTTGTATGTGAAACTATACTACAACTGAAATCATTATGTTGAATTGTATGTGCTGAAGCATTTACGTTTAAGTTGAGACCATACTGACAAAAGCTGACTCATTAGGTTGCTTCTGTGATTTAACCCTTTTGCGTTTAGACATAGTTAACATTCTTGAACTAATAATCTTTAACTTTAAAATAACACCTCTAGACTGCTTAACCCAGTTTTTAAAATTAAACCAAAGATTTCCTGGTGTTTTAACTGTAGAAGTATTACTTGACATGTTTATAAACTTTTTTGAGCTGTTAATTAAAAAGTGCATATAAAGTCTTACATAACTTTATGATTCTGGAAGAATGTGTGCCGTTGTCTGTAGCTTATTAGACTTTTTCTTGCTTTTTGGCTGTGTGACATCACACTGGAAACTTGAAAGTTTGTGGAGATAGCTGCTAACTGGATAATGTCTTTTATGTTCTGGAGGAACACTGCTTTGATTTAATACTGGTCTGCTGAAGTTGTTTGAGGCTTTTTCTGAAGTAAACACTGATGCTGTACACTGTGGTTAACAGATGCATTGACTATATATAGAGGTCATCTGCTGTGTCCGTTTTCTGCATGAAGTAGTGCTGTCTTACTGAAAAGTCTTTTCTGTAATGAGAAACTGTAGTCCTATCATTTCTGGATTATTCTGTATAGAGTTCACAGTCTTTATTTATGGAAAAACACTGGTACATCACTGAAAAGTCTGTTATGAAACATTTGCTGTCACTATAAACTGTTAATGAAACCTTGAAGTTAAGATGGCTGCTGCACTAAAAACTGTACTTGAACGGGTTACTTACTACAGGTCTTTCTGTTTAATTTTCTGAAGTGCTGCTGATAAGGTTGCTTGGAATTATTTAGCTCTAAGGAATATGTGTATTGAACGAAACTTGGAGTGCTGCACTGGAATAAAAACATTGCTATTCTGTAGTCTGTAGAACACATGTAGTTGAACAAAACACTTGTATTCTGTAGATTTTTGTAGAACACACATGGTCTGACTGTTAATGCAAGGTCCTATGGTGTTTTGGGAGTTACCCCAATCATAGTGGCTTCCCACTGAAAGAATTGATAAGACTGTACTGTACTGTAATTAACTGGAAACACTGAAATGGGACTGAGCTGAAAGTCTTTATCTGTTAATTACTCAAATTCATGCTGAACAGGTGCCAGTCTCTCCTTTATGGGCCAAGTCTTGTGTACTTTTCAGAATAAATTCTCCAAACACTGTAGTTTATTTAACAAGGTTTTATTAGATGTTCACAATATCCGAAAACCGTCTTCATTAACAGTGCTGATAATAACAGTGCTGCTAAATATATCCTACCCATATGTTCTGCTTGTCCTGAATGTTGTAAACAGAACCAGTCTTTACTTGACCTGACTTCATTACTCAGACTCGAGCATTTGTAATCTTCTCTGTAATATCAGGTTGAACAAACTAACTAACCTTACTGAAATGCTATCCTGAACACAACATATTATATTGCTTCAATCCAGTAATTTTCCTTATTCACTCCCCCTAACCTTGGTCTCAGGCTTTGTCTCATACGTGCTTTATTTAACATTCAATTAAGGAACATTCTGTAGCTGGCAAGATTGTATCTTTCCCTTGTGAAAAGAACGTTCTGTATTTTTGTATTTTCTACACACTTTATGCTTATCTTTCCTTTCTAATAAACTGTCTCTCAAGCTTGACCAGCAAGGTTATTCTTTCTTTCTGCTTAACTGTTTTTTATGCATAAATAAAACACAATTTCTAGGCCCATTTTACCTTAAGCCTGTCTAATGTCTAATAACTACTTTAAAATGGAAGTCCCTAATCTAACAGGTGGCAAGAAAGTTTTTCTGCTTAAAGGTATTTATGGATAGGAATCTTATTATCCCCATGATAACCTGCATAGTATGCTCCTATTTTTTATCTCCCTATGTTCCTAATATTAAGGTTATATGTTCATTGGTTGTTAGTAGGCTATCAACCCAACAACCATTACAAGCTTAGTCAAGCTTACCCCAAATTTACCAAAATATTGCTGACATATGTCAATACCCCAAGGAATTTTACAGTTACAATATAGGCTTGTACTTATCAAGCATTCACAGGAACAGAGGTGACAAACCTGGGGTAAATATGCAATTTCCCATCCTTTGGTCCAAGTTATGTTTGAATGCGGTTAAATATGGGAAGCCTTTCTCAGAGAAGGGGTAATCTTTCAGACAAGTACCTGTCCCTCCAACATTTCCTGTTTATGTCCATCAGTGCAGGATCAGAGGATGCCTTGTAGGCTAGGCACAGGTAGCTGTAAAGCAGTCTGTATGAGACCGAGTAAAGAAATAGTCTGCATAGGACTTGTTTACTCCCTGTATTATTTTTGTGAGGAACCTCTTATGGTCTCTCAAGCTGTTTCAAGTGCCTGGTCAGGTACATGCCAAAGAGTGCAGAGTACTCCATGACTGATCAGAAGAGATTTGAACGCAGTGGAACAATGACTTCCTTGGAGCCGGATACCATGACCTTACCAATAAGTTGTGCAAAAGTAGAATGACTCTCACTACAGTAGATGCAGTAGTCAAAGGTCAGGTTACTGCCAAAATGCATTTCCAAACCATTGACCACTGGGTCTACCTTTAGGGGTGTATTATCAGTGCAGCAATTTCCAGAGTGGCCATGTTTCCAAAGGATATTATTATGCCTTATCATATTAAGTTTTGTCAATTGTTTGGCACCACTTATTTGTCTGTGTCAGGCCCTCTTGAAGGATATCTGTGTCTTTAGGGTATGGAATGCCTATACCTAGTTTGAAACCATCTGCAAACTTGGTCAGCCTGAGGTTCTTGACATTTGCCCTGAGCTCACAGAAGTAGATGCCAAAAACGAGAGTCCCCAGCACTGATCTCTGTGTAGAAGTGGATTCCCCTATCCGTACTTCTTGTGTTCTATCAGTAAACCAGCCAGCTATCCATTGGGTGACATATGAGTTTATGCTTAATTTTGTAAGCTTATCTACAATGACCAAGTGAGTATTGTGTTGAAAGCTATACCTAGGTCGAGGTAGGCAATGTGCACTGTTTTGCCCTCTCTCATAGCATTACTGATCTTCTTGAAGAAGTCCACCAGGTTAAGAAGACATGACTTGCCTTTGACAAAACCGAACTGGGTAGGGTCCAGTGTATGTAGCTTTCCTATGTCATTATTTATCAAGTCCACGACAATTCTTTCTATGGCTTTGCAAATACCATTAGCCAGACTTATGGGTCTATAGCTCCTTGAATCTATATAAGTCCCTCCCCCCCTTGGTGTGAGGGATAACCACTGAAGACCTCCATTCATTTGGCATGAAGCCTATCAGGAGGTTTTGGTTAAATAGAGATTGTAGCAGGTTTGACAAGTTATGTTTCATGTTATTCAGAAAGTATTAATTATTATTCCAGGGATAAAAATTCAAAGGGGTGTAATTCCATGGTGACTCTCTGTCACCGCTGCTCTTTTGTCTTGCCCTTAACCCATTAAGTTGTCTACTTAACAGATTAGGTCATGGCTACAATTTGGCTCCCAGAAAACAAGAAAGTGTAAACACTCCTCATCTTCTTTTTGTAGATGATTTAAAACTGTACAGTTCATCAGATGAGGAACCAAAAGCACAGCTCCATGTGGTCAAAACCTTTTCAGATGATATAAGAATGTCATTTTGTCTTGATAAATGTACAAAAGCAGCCTTTACAGCAGGAAAGCTGCAACACTAAGAAAACATCAGTTTGGGACAGGAATGTGATATAAAAGAACTTGAGCAAAATTGAGTGTATACATATTTGGGAATTGATGAAGGATCAACAATAAAACATGAACAAATGCAAATAAAACTTCCACGTTCCTAAGCACCCTGGAGAATATTAGGATCCAACCTAACACTCTCATACTGGGCGACTTCAACTACCCCTCCATTAACTGGAAAAACTACTCGTGTACCAATACATTTGCCCAGTGTTTCCTGGAATTCATTAATTCCAATGCCCTGGACCAGCTCATACTTACCCCCACTAGAGGTAGCAACATCCTTGAACTGGTCATTACTAACATGGGCGACTGTTGCTCTATACCAATAATCAACTCCTCCGTGGTTAGATCCAACCACAAACTAATCACCTTGGAAATCCATATCCCTTCCACCCCCCTGCAAAGGTAACCACCATGAAAAACTTCTCCAAAGCTAACTTTGGGCTCCTAAAAACAGAGGTGGCTAACTTCACGGCACACATGCAATTGCAGAACAGTTGCATGACCGCCGAATCATACACTAATGCCATTTACGAATACATACACACATGCATGGATCTTGCCACACCCAATAGAGCCAAGACGCTCTCCTCCAAAAAAAGGAAGCCAATCTGGTGGTCTCCTGCCATAAACAAACTCTGCAACAGAAGGAGGAAACTGAGGAAACTGATGCAAAATAAGGTGAAGTCCCAAGACTGGAAAAACTCCCTTATCAGTCTCAACAAAAAGTTGAGATCCCTCATCAAATCCTCTAAAGCTAGCTAGGAAAACAGAATTGCAGCAGATAGTAAAGACAACCACAAGGCCTTCTATAGTTATGTAAAGAATCTCCACAGCAATACCCAAATTTGCTCGGAGCTGTTGCACAATGGCACCTCCTATACCGAGCCAACAGATATTGCAAATATATTGGATAACAGATTCAGTGCCAACTTTACCCCTCTCTCCCCCACAAAGGACCAATCACAATACCAGTAGACTGCCAGGTACCCATTATTATTGCTGCACAGGTTAAAACAGCACTTTACAAGGCCAAGAATACAGCTTCTATGGGACCTGACAATACCCCTGGCTGTGTTCTACATGAACTACAAAGTGAACTGGCACCTCACCTGTGTGCCTTGTTCAATCACAGCCTCACCTCAGGCTTTGTCCCTGCCAAATGGTGCACTGCTACAGTCATCCCTCTCCAAAAAAGAGGAGAGACTACAGACCCTGGGAACTATTGCCCCATTAGCCTGGCAAGTCTGATATGCAAAGCTATGAAATGCATCATCATGGACCTAATAAACAAGGATATAAGGGATCTCCAAACTCTGGATCTCACACAGTTTGGTTTTGTGAAGGTTAGATCATGCCTGCTCAACCTGGTCAACTTCTTTGAGTCAGTCACCAGAGCTGTGGATGAAGGCAAGGTTTGTTCATACATTCTACCTTGATTTGGCCAAGGCCTTTGATAACATTCCCCACTCAAGAATCATAGAAAAACTCACTAAGCTAGGCATCAACCTCTGTATCACTAGGTGGGTTGCAAACTGGCTCACAGAAACCACAGTGTGAAAGTAGCTGACTCCAAGTCAGACTGCCGACCAGTCACAAGTGGAGTCCCACAGGGTTCGGTCCTGGGTCCTCTCCTGTTTGGTACTTCTCTGAAGACCAGGCCAACACGAATGGACTCTGGCTGGCAAAGTTGACAGACAATTGCAAGTTGGGTGCCATAATTAACTACCCAAGTGATGCTGACATCCTACAGAAAGGCCACACTGAGACCAACGACTGGTGTCAGAACCATGGCCCTAAGCTCAATGCCAAAAAAAATGTGTCATCATCCCCTTTGGGAAAAAACTGGTTCCCATGAATTACCACATTGATGGTAGTCCACTGAACACAGAAGGTATCATAAGAGATCTGGGAACACAGGTTGACAGCAACTTCTCTTTTGACCACTACATTGCCACTGTGGTCAGAAAATCCTTCTATGTGGCACATCTCATTAGGCCAATCATTGAGTACAATGCCCCATTTGGCATGTACCTCACTAGACACCTGCAACAACTGGAGAGGATGCAAAAGTACCTCACAAAGAGGATCCTAGGTCTTAAACACTTGTCCTATATGGACAGACTCAAAAAACTCCAACTATTCTCTATCTCATATCGCCTACTTAGAGGCGATCTCTGCTTGAGTTACAAAGCCATGTCTGACCTGGCTCTATTAGAAATGCTACATCTAAAGAAATCCCAGTCCCTCCACTCTACCTACCGAGACCTCAACCTCATTACCACAATCAACAGAACAAGCTGGAGGGACAGGTAAATAACCCAGAGACTGACCATGCTATGGAATAGACTTCCCATACATGTCAAGCGGAACGCCTCACTGGCCCTCTTCAACAGAAATCTTGATGAGTGGATGGGAAATAGAAAATTCACCCTGGGGATCACTCAGGTGGCTCTACTCGGCAAAGGCATTGGGAACTAATGCCGGGTGGCACGATGCCAGGGTAATCCTATGGGCTAGGCTTGTAAAGGCACTAGGGCCATTAGCCTAGTACACACCTATGAACCTAAGGAACATTTTAGAAGACTAAAATTAATATTGAAAATAGCGTTGACATCTAGTAACAAAGTCCAAGCTATAAACTAATTTTCTCTTTCTGTCCTAACTTACAGTTTTGGAGTGATTGACTGGCCCCAAAAGGTGTTGGATAGGTTGGACAGGAAACCAAAAAAGATGCTTCATGCTCATCAGATGATTTATAAAAATCAGTGCATACCAAGAGTATGTATTCTCCATTCTGAAAGAGGTATGCGCCTCCTCAAAATTGATTGCATGTATAGATATGCAGTTGTGGGAATGCATACATACCTGCTGACCTCACAAGACCCAAACCTAGTGAAAGTTTTTAAACATGAGGAAAATAAGTCTAAGATGACTTCCCTGCTTAGTTTAGCAGAAGAATATTGGCGTCAAGTGGGAATGGAAATCACACCAGAAGTAGCTAAAATCAGGCAGCAACTGAATCTGCCAAAAAACAAAAGAAAGAATATAACATGATGGATCAGACGAGAAGGTAAGAAATGTGAAAAATGCATAACTACAATTGCAAGTATAGAAAACTCTTGGTACAACCTCATGTTGATCAGGATGGAATACAGGAATAGTTAAGGAGAGGTGAATTTAAACCAAAAGATGAAAGGTTAATATTGGTAGCCCAAGATAGTGGACTACATACACACTGATTTACAAAGTCCACTGAACATGTGGGAGAAACTGACAAATGTGAGTGTTGTAAAACAGAATTGGAAACATTTGTTACTGGTTATAATATACTAATAGCAGAAGGATTGGATACTGAAAGGCATACTAATGTGGCAAGACTGTTGTAATGGGGATTGTGCAAACATTACAATATTGAAGTACCTGAAAAAACACTGGAAATATAAGCCACAAAGCATCACAGAAAATTATGAAGTTTACATCACATGGGATCATCCATTACCAACAGTTCAAAAAATAGATGGAAGAAAAGCAGATATAATAGTCCATGAAAAGAAAACAAAAGTAGCACTGATCATCCGATCATTGAAATTGCTACACCCAGTGATTAAAGTGTCTAATGTACAGAGAAATACAAAGTCATAAAATACCAGGATTTGCAGGCAGAAATGAGGTCATTGTGAAAGAAAAATATCCAGACAGTTCCAATAGTAGTAGCAGCAATGGGTCTTATAAAAAAATAATTTACAATCATACTTGGATATGTTACCAATACATGTAACTCCATACAAATTTGCAGGAGGAGTCATTACTGGGCACGTTGTGGGTGCTGCGAAGAGCACTTTTGGCTGACATCAAAGATTGAAACAATATTAATTTCATGAATTTTAATCATACTTTGGCTTAAGAATGGGGTCCAGTTCTGTCATGGTATTAGAAACCCAAAAGACTTGGAGAAATTAAAACAAGAGGTATCCTGGGATATTATCAGGGCCCATCAAAATAGTGTTCTTGGTCTTAGACAGTGCTGTGAGGACTTGCTCCATTTTGATTGTTTGTGGAGTAATTGGAGGGCATTTCTTGAGGGAGGGGGGACTAGACTGATAATGGGGTAAAACTGGAGCTAATTTTATCAGCCAATGGAATTGCTACATCCTCTGGATCCACATAGGTAATGCCATTTGCCAGTAATTCGGCACATTGCTGGGTGTTGCCTTTAAAGATGCGGACATAACTGACTTATGCTTTTCCTTAGCTTTGGAAGCTATTTTTATCTCAAATGTGACTTTGGCAGACTTGATTAGTCTCCTGAGTTGCTTGATCAGATTAATGAGAAGGTTTTTACCTTGCTGGGCTACACCGTTCCTGCTTTGGATATTGATTTGCCATACAACTTATTCATGCTGGGATTTAATCAAGGTGGCTTGTTTTTTTGGAATTTGTCCTATGTTTATTTCAGTTAGATACAGCTGCCTCTGTGTAGCTGTTTACATGATTTTACAGGGTCTCTGTGAACAATTTTGCACAGGCAGCTGAGTTCTAAGGGTCTGAGGGGGCTTGGAAGTTTGCTAGACTATCGCTTATTAGGAAGCAGTTAGCTTTGGAATATTTTTTAAATGTCAAGTGCTAGCTGAGGTCCCAGGCTTGATATTTATTTCAAAGGAGACAGATACGTGGTCCAACCTGACCAACAGAGATAAACTTATCTCCAGCACTACTGTCATTAAGAGCCTTTAAACATTTTTAGTTTCAGCTCAGAGGACATTTACTAGCGCTATCTATACATTAGTGCTTTTCCAACCCTATTGGCTTATCAGCCTTACTAATTACCTTCTAGCTTTATGCTGCCAACAAATAATCAACAATTTAATGTACTTACACAGCTTTATCATGTAGAAGGAAGAAGTTTTGGCTATACCATGATGATCTGGGTTCTATTGGTGGCCCATTCACTAAAAAATATACCTATCCCAGGGGACAGGATTACTATAGGTACTCAGATGTGTGGTTAATGTCAAAGGCAGGACTCTTGGTGTGCAACTTCAGTAACAGTGTGTATGATACTCCAGCCAAGTGCAGCAGACATGCCAAAATATGCACCTGCATGGAGCATGGTGTAGTGAGTGCTACACTCTACCCACTAGTCGACAATGGGAGAAAGTAGACCACCAAGTAAAATCTCCAAATATCTGCTAGACAACATTGACTATCCCTATTTCTCGCCTCCCTTACCTGATGTCCTTTGATGATAGGAGGGAGGAAGGAAGGAAGAGAGGGAAAGGCAGAAGGATGAATGAAGAATCAAGCTTAATGATGACAGTGAGTGGTGGGAATTAAAATCATGTACAAAATAAGTTATTCAGTGCACTAAATGATAACATATTAGACAACTGGCTTTATCAGTAATACTGAGGAAAGACTACATATGTAAATGCCAACCTTATAATGTACAACTGCAGCAAGTAATACCTCTTTCAGGCCTAAATTCTGTCATTCCTTTGGGTATTGCTTTTTGCAATATCCCTTCTTTCAATATTTGCATCAATTGTATCAGCAATATATTTGTTGCACCATGTTTATATTTTCCTTCTCATGTCCATTATGAGGGGACTGAAAATGTTCAGATCGGACAAGTATGCCAACCCAATTAACAAATAAAAAAAAAGAACATACAAATGCAGCAATAAATAAATTAATGCAGTCAAAATGGACAGGTATCTCAACTTGGTACCTAAATAAATGTTTGGGATGGGTATGAAGGTACTGGGATTATGAAAATCTGTAGACATCATCTTTGTAAGGATGTAAACATGACAGAGGCAATACAGAGGAATGTAAGAAAAGATGCATAATTTTCAACAAGAAGTATATAAAATGAAAGACTATGGAAGCTTTTTATATATAGCTTTGAAGAAATAAAAAAAAAAAAAATCAGAAGCAAAACATAACCTAAACATCATCTATTTTTTTTTTACTTCAAAGACCTCAGTGCAGTTTAGGTACTAAATTCTTTCAGATAAAAAAAAAAACCCAAAGGAATGTAATGAGAACAGAACATGATTTGAAAATACAAGGCTATATTATTAGTATTAATATAAGTATTAGGAAGAGAATAATTACATGGGTGATGTGTATAATAAAAGGTTTGTGGGTATTACATTTTTGGTCAATATTATGAAAGGAAGGGTAGTACTGAAGGACTTCAAGAGGAAAAAGGCATGAATATTATAAATGGGGAAGTAGAATAAAAAGTATAGATTGTAATGTTATAACAATAAAGAATAAATTAAATTAGAAGCGGTAGAGAAGATTTGCTTTACAATCTTGTATCACCTTACTTCCACACTTATTGTGATTGGTTAGGCTAGTTGAAAGATAAGGGGGTAGGAATGAGGAAAGGAAGGGGATATATGCAATGCAAATTTAGATAAGGGGGTGGATGGGAATTGGGTAGGGTAGTGTATTGCACCCAAACGTAGCAAGGGTGAACAGAATGGTTCAGAACCCTTCACAGCTGACGGTATTAGCCCAAGAAAAACAAGTAGTGACAATTTAGTTAAGCAAAGGTTTAAATAGCAGTGTGACTGCTTTGCTAATGTGTGTATAATTCACAGCATAAGAAACAGTCTGGAATATAACTAAGAGTGCTTTGTTAACAAAAAGCTTATCGTACGTGATGAAAAGGTTATTGTGAAACAAGACAAATTTGTGGTGTTTGAAGAAATTCTGATATAGAACTTCAGTGAACTGTTTTTAGAACTAATTTGCCTGTAATAATCTGTTCCCAAGCAATGACATGTCTCTAACGTTTGTCTCCTACATGTTAGTATGCTGTTCCCTTTTAAATTGCTTTTATTGACAGAGGATAGGTCGTGATATGTTAGTCCCTGATGTAACATCAAAAGTATCATGAACACATTTTGCTGTATCAATTCCTATCTAATCTACTTCAGCAACCACTCTGTATATTTGGTTAGTAATACTGCTACTAGGAATATCGTGATTTTTCCTGAATCTGGTCTAAAACAGGCCTTCATAAGATTCCCTTTGTGCTAAGTATGCTGTAACAATTAAGCACTGGTCGTATAACATTTCTTCCCGTATTCCTTTAGCAACTCTGAGTCTATCAACGAGTGAAGTTGCCGGGGGCACTACTTTCCAGCTCTGATTAGCTACAGAGAATGAACAACTAGCAGGATCAGCACTGTGTATGTTACAAAGCTCCCATCTATCAATGCATATTCCATGTATACTGTCAAATTTTACAGGAGAAGCAGACTGAGCATTAGGAATCTAATAGCTTTTAAAATATCCTTAAAAGTATAATAAAGTGAAGGCTCTGTCCACTTTGCATTGGAAAGCTTCTTCATCTCTGTCTCCTGGCAGATGAAAAGGTTTGTCTGCAATTGGGAAAATCCATCCATGTAGTTCAAGGGATCCATAAAAGAAATGTCTTTCGGTGGAAACTAAGATTGACAGAAAGGTTTTTCCCTATCAGCATAAGTGGAAGAAAAATGAATTTGCTTTATGTAAAATCATTCTATTCACTAGATGTCTTAAAGAAAGGAAGGAGTCCTTTTACATTCTCTCTCCTGAACCACTCTAGGCATCTTCAAAGATTTGCATCTCCATGTTCTATCCATAGACTTCAACCGGTCCAATGAAGGTATCAACTTACATTTATACTGTTGTAATGTAGTTTTTATACAATAGAAAAATATTTTGTGGTAAAGGATTAATAGTCAAAGAAGGGCTATTAATAAAACCTGAGGCAGTTCAAACCAGCATCAGAATTAAACAAATGGACTGGTAAAGCACTAGGCTCATTCAGTGCTGAAACCTCTACACTTGCCATCCATGGCCTAAGAGGACAACAACATAGGTGCAGGTGGAGTTGTCATTAAGGTACTATCTTCTGTGGCATCATGGTTGGCAGGGAGCACGTTGGTACTATAAAAACTATGTGCCCTGATTCATTTGAGAACTAGTACCTTCCTCAGAAAAAAATGTCAAATTTCATTTGTTTAGCTGTATGACAACCAGATTTACTTCTGATAGTCTTAATGACATTATCCCTTTTATCCTGTTTTCTCAATAACTTCCAATTATTTATTTTTAAGAAGAAGTAGTTAGTAATAGTAAAACTAGCAAATGACCTTAATTCAGACATTGACTTAAGTGATGGAATAGCAGGACAGAGAAGGATGGGAGTGAGTCATCAAAGCCAGCTTACCCATCCTGAGTGAAGACATGGTGGCAGATTGCCACCATGTAAGAAAAGGCTTACATGGTATCAAAATGTCCACAGCTAGGACATGTGCTTGGCAATCACCAGCAAGTGATGACAGCACTCATAGGCATGTAAGTTAGCCATAATAAGCATGTAAGTGGAAGCATGCATATGCACAAAGAAGATGGAGGATGCTTTACAGCAATGCAGGTTCTCAGCCATCAGTGTCAGGGTTAGGGCCTCACTACGTGCACCCTCAATGCTGGGAAAACACCAAGGGCACAATGGCTCTCATCTCCATGCTGGGGATACATGGTATGGGGGAAAAATGGATTGCAATTACTAGAAAAGTAGAAATTAAAATCTAAACCAACTGTAACTGAAGTACTAAATACTGTTAACGATAAAAAAGAACTGGAAGTGAGATCTTTAGAAAAAAGAAGGAACAAATTGCACATAAATTTAATGTGTAAGAAAAATATGTGTATGCTAATTTTCAGAAGGAGGAATGTGGTTTAAGGGAATGCAGAAACTGAGCAATTTATTTAATGTTGGACTAAATGAGACTTGTAAAGAAAGAAAATACATATGCAATGTATAATGCATGAAAAAATGTTATTATGGTTTGCTTTCTTTTCTATCAACATATGTGTGCTTATGTCTTACGTGATAATTTAATAAGGGTGTTTAAAAAAAGACTGATAGAGGGAGGCTTGATGGTCAGCATGCATGGAGGCAAAAAGCATACTGGGAAGATAGTAAAACTAATCATCAGCATCACAATTTCTAGTGAAAATTCTGGCAATCCATTCATCTATTCACAACCCCTTTTCCCATTTTTGCACATGGGATTAGGGTGTCACTTCAAAAGTGACAATAATTTAGAGCACAATTTCACACCACACTGGGTGGCTAACCCTACCACTGTTGTTCTTCCACACCACACACTCGCATGTGCACTAACACCTATGGCCAATTTATAGTATCAAATCCATCTACTGCATATGTTTGGAATGTAGGAGGAAACCACGGCACCCAAAGGAAACCCATGGAAACACAGGGAAGACATGTAGACTCCACACAGAAGACAATCCAGCTGAGAAATTAACTGGAGAACCTATTGCTATGGCATAACAATGCTATTTGCGTGCCACTGTGCTGTTCTAGTGAAAAATCTGACAATAACCTACCATAATTATAAATTCATATTTATTAAAAATGTAATTGATAAATGTGCACAAACCACTATATGGTTGAAATTGCTCTGATGCAAATGTGGAATGTCAAGCCCCTGCAGTAGTGAGAAGAACTAAAGAAAGTTCCTAGCAGTTCTTTGTGTGTGTGTGTGTGTGTGTGTGTGTGTGTGTGTGTGTGTGTGTGTGTGTGTGTGTGTGTGTATATGCATGTATGGTTCACTGTTATAAAATCAAATTTCTACATATTCGAAATTCAAAAGATCAAGCCAAAATGCTCAAATCTCAAAAGCTCGAAAAACAAAATACACAACTGACACTTGCCTTTGCAGGGGGCAAACACGAATGAACTCCTCCACACCCCCAGTATATATATATATATATATATACACACACACACACACACACACACACACACATATATATATATATATATATATATATATATATATATACACACACACACACACACACACATATATATATATATATATATATATATATATATATACACACACACACACACACACACATATATATATATATATATATATATATATATATATATTCCGACTCTGAGATTGCACCGGAATGGGGAAAACACCAAAACCCTGATTCCTGCTGTGTCGTGATCCTCACAGTCCAGGTCCCTGCAAAAAGAAGCACTGTGCTGTTTCATTTTGCAATGTCAATTTTTTTGGAATTTGAGCATTTCAACTTGATCTTTGGAATTTCAAGCATGTGGGAATTCCATCTTATAATGGCAGACATATAGACAGATAAACACACACACATCTGAGTGTGTGTGTGTGTGTGTGTGTGTGTGTGTGTGTGTGTGTGTGTGTGTGTGTGTGTGTGTGTGTGTGTGTGTACACTGTGCACCTATGAAGGCTCTAAGGAGCATTATATTTATTTATTTCACTTTGATAACTGGGTAAGTGAACTGGTTGACAGACTCTTTCCAGCCACAACCCTAGCACCATGGTACAAGAGAGAAAACAGAAAATTATACATAAAGAATATACAAAGTTGTACATAGTACAGTAACAAATAAGAAATCCAAATGATATTATTTGCAGTACGTACAACTGAGGTAGGCATTCAACCAGGGGCATTACAGGGTGAGCTGCAACGACCTGCTAGTATCATGGAAGCAGCAGCATTTGGTGACCATAAACTGTTGTTCTTTTACTTAGTTTTTAAATAACTGAAGTGGCTCTTGCTGCCTCAGTTCTGCAGGCAGCCAATTCCAAACCGCTGGGCTTGGCCTAGAGATAGTTCTTTCTCTTGCGGAGGTTTTAAAATGAGGTCTAATAAGGGAAATGCTATCTTCTTGACTGTTAAGTATGTAATTAGACTGATTTGTAAGTTTGTTTTCATGACAGGCCAGGCTCACATTTTAAAAAAAAACGTTTAAATTTAAAACCTGTGTAGAAATGTGGCTTTGTCATTTGCAGTGGCCAGTTACACCACTGTAGAAGTTGGCAGTGATGAGTTGATGTTCTGTATGAAGAACAAATCTCCAGATTTTGTTTACAGCAGCTTGTATTTTACTTTTGTTTCAGCTGCAATTTAAGCTTACAAGAGGTAGCCCATATTCAATATCAGGGGTAAGAACATTTTTAGCTAAAGCATTACAAGCTGTAGGATTGAGGAGGTGTGAGATTATACAACAGAGGTTTAGCTGGTGGAATGGTTTGCTAATGATATTGTCAGGATGCTTGATCAATGAAAGAGTAGCGTCCAATGTGATCCCTAGGTACTTATGTTTTGTTACTGATCTGTTTAGACTTGGGAAATTAAGGAGTTTGAGGAGATTTATTAAGAGCATATTTTTATTCATCCAGTGACACAAAGAAAGACTTGTTAGCCAAAATCTGTCTCTCTTCTTGATCAACCCCTGGATAAACTATATCCCTAAATCCTTACTTCTTCACTCATCTCCGTACTTCAATCAATTTCTCTCCTCCTATCTTAATATTCCTTAACCATATTTTTTCTCTCACTTCATATTGCAGTTTCTGTTTGTATTATATTAACTTACTTTTAATTTCTCTAAGCTGGCTAAAATTTCACTAAATATTAAATAGTTGTCATATAAGTTGTATGTATTTTAACCAGTGTTGTCACATTATGTCTAATTTGTTATAATTATTTAAAATGTAGATATATTTGTATTATTTTTAAAGATTGTACAATTACAGTTTTTATTTTTTTTTTAAATACTTTGGACTTCTTCTCTCCAGGCCTCCAAAGAAAATATACAACTTCCCATTCAGACTTTTCCAGACTATAAGAACTGAAGAGACAGTTAAGACTGTGTGTTACCAAAAAGCTTAATTCTGTAGTCCTGGTTTTAACACCTTTGGTCTGTACTTGCATATCATGCAACTCTGAGCATGTCATCTAACCAGAACAATGGTCTGTACTGGGCCCTGAAGGGGGTGATCGTAGCTACTGGGCATGCCCAGAACCAAGTAAAAAAGAAAAAAAAGAAAGCAATAAAATGCAACAAAAGAAACTGTCAAGAGTTACTGATTTTTATTTAAGATGATATTTGGGCTGGTCCAAGGACCCTTTTCAGCCACAACCCAGGTCATATGGCATAGCAGACATTATTTAAACTTATCATGTATCAATACCATGATTTATATTTTTATTAAATGTTAATACATAGATTTCAAAGGCCTTTACAGCACAATGTGCCTATTTGTGACTCAGAATATGCTAGTCACAATAAGGATGGACCTCATTATTGGCTAATTTGCATGTTTCCTGAATTGCAGGTACTACTGAACATACAGATCATGGCTGATATGCAGATCATGGTTGTACCTTGTACCCTACTGCTCATGTAAACAGCTGAATCCCACCACCAGTCACTTTCTAATATACATGAAAACAATCACTTATAAACACACACACACACACACACACACACACACACACACACACACACACTACAAGTCCATGTACCTGTCCCTACCTACCCTCTCGTGGTCCCTCCACCCATGTAATACATTACAGCACACATGACTTAGGTCCTTCTGGTATAGTGTATCCCCTCACCTCCGTAGTACCATTAGTGCCATTATGGCACTTTACAGTGTAAGCCCTGGTGTCCAGTGGTTTACCCCCCACCTGATCCCCATCATGTTGTATGTGCCTTTAGGAAATGAAGGGGTAGTCCATGGTGTTTAATGTATCACTCACCTACCATCCCTATATTAAAGTTGGTACCGTTATGGCACTTTAGAGAGTCATTCCTGGTGTTCAGTGATTCCCCCACCCCAAATCCCAGTAGTAATGTTGATGACATCACTGCAATGTATCCATGGTGGTCTATTGGTTCCCCCATCCCCATACTGTGGCTTGTGCCATTACACTTGAGTTGTGTCTGGTGTTTCCACCCCCCTCTCCATCATACTGTTTAGGCATTATAGCAGTATTCCTTGGTGTCTAGTGTTTCTCTCTCATCCCAGTAGTAACACTGGTGTAGGTATGGCTCCCTGCACCCTACCCCACCCCAGTCCCTGTATTAATGGTGGTGAAAATATGGTACTGTTAAACTTACTCTCCCTGGTGCCCGGTGGCTCCCCCCACCCCATCCCCATTTTGATGCTGGTGTCATTATGGAATGTTTACAGTAAGCACTGGTGTCTATTAGTTCTCCTACCACCACATCCATGCTCACAGTTGAACATGGCCTTTTGGCTATATTTGATTCAGAGATGTGCTGGAGATGGCAGTGCTATCTACAAGGCTCAGGGCTTTCTGAAATTACTCAGCTGTGTAGATGGTTCCTGAGGGTGATTCTGAGGAGAGAGCACATGGTTAATTAGCATATGCTTCTCCTCCTGGAATACTTCATTAGCATTCCACACAGCTGTGGGGCCAGCCCTTCAAGGTGCTACATATGTCTTCATGTTGGATGACCATGCAGGACTGTGTAAAGGTGTTTATTGAAAAGAAAATGAGACCATGACATGTACATGGCTGTGTACACATTGCTGTTCTTTTATGAATCTGAACATTAATTTTATACACCAAGGAGAGAACACAAGGTTATATATTTAATTTTATTTATTTATGCTTTATTGACTGGCTTAGTCCCTCTAAGTCAGTGACCACTTTTCAGGGGAAACCAGAGGTGGTATTTAAACAGACTAGGAGAAATTTGGCCAGGCAAGAAAAAGGAAGAAAGACTTTTTGATTGTCTAGACAGGCTCAGGCTACAATATTCTCAATGGTGCTGGCTGGCAGCACAAACACCTTCTATGTTCATCATCATCATCATAATCAAAAAGAATGGAGCTCACACAGAATGCCCACAAAAGTGGCAAACACTCCCTGTTCCACTTCTTATTTTATTTTATCCTAAACTAACAGGCAGGCCTTTCATTAGCAGATACGACTATTTCACAGCATACCCAACTGCCCTTTCAAAAAAATCATATGAGCTACAAGCTTGAAAACAATATAAAATGTATTTAGGCTGCTAATAATTTTTACTGAGGATTCTGAATCTGACCCTTCCCCAGACAGATAATGCCAGTTCTTCCCATAATAAAAATACAGTGCCCTTTTTCTGTTCTGGAAATATATAATTAACAGTGAGCATCAGCCCTTTTAAAATGCTCACAGAGCATTAAAGCAGATACAAAATGTATAGCAATCCACAAAATCATGTGAAATCTATAGAAACACACAAGCACGCGTACACACAAAAAAACAGAATATTAAATTCTTCAGTGGTTGGTTCAGTTTTCAAAGCTGTTTCAAAGAACCTTAAATGCATTTTTACATCATCACAACAATGTTTTATTTACAAACTATAGATTATATGCTACTGTCCTGTCAGCTACACTCTAAAAGGGTTTTATTTAGAAACCACGAGACAAAATAATTACATTTCTGGATCTATAATTGCATGAGAGTGGTGCTGCTAATTTAAACATAATTGTGCAAAACAGAATTTCTACAAATCTCATTTCATTATAGGTGTTACATGTGCATCATTTAGGCTTCATTATATAGCACTGTAAATGGAAACATATGAAATAGCTGCTAATCAGGCATAATTTCTCCACTCTTCTGTCTTCTTTATGCTGATTTTAAAAGCTATACTACTTAAACTAGGACTAATCTAAATAATCAACTGAAAATATCCACAAACCAGGTAACCAAAGGGAGGAAAAACAGCAAAGTCCTCTGTAGAAAACACTCCTTTATTGAATAAAACCACAGTAGTTAAGCGCTTTCATCCCACTCATAGGGACTTCTTCAGAACAATACCATCAAGATTTCCCAGCATTCATATACATCTAGTTTTTTAATGTAAGGTCAGTTATCTTATTCTCGCGCATCACCAGACCCCAGAGTGAGTGGCTGGTATAGGGGCTGACTGAAAAAGATGGCACTGAGGACCAAGGTGTGTTCTTGATGGTATTGTTCTGAAGAAGTCCCTATGAGAGGGATGAAAGTGCTTAACTACTGTGGTTTTACTCAATAAAGGAGTGTTTTCTACAGAGGACTTTGCTGTTCTTCCTCCCTTTGGTTACTAATCCAAATAAACTCAGATGCAAGAATACTAGTTTAGAAAAGAGCATGAATGTCACACAGGTACATGGATCATTTGCAAAACTGCAACCCTTATCAGTATATCATAACTCTCAACTGTCCAGATTATCGCAGAATGTCCAGATTTTTGCCTCATATTTTTTTGTGTTCCTCATAAAATCTGTGGTTTTCTGGCAAATCACTGAGCAATGAAGTCACTAAATAATACTAAATAATGACAGAAATTTGAGTTTCAGACTTCACATCATTCAGAAACAACATAATCATGCAAAACTTGATATTCTAGCAACTTTCTATGTTTATAGGCATAATACTTAAAACCTGTCCCTATTTTTCGGCCTTTGTTGCCCCATTATTTTTGGCTTTGTCCAGATTTCTTGTGCTGAGAGGCTGAGAGGTATGCACTATATCAACAAAGTGGTGAGTACCCCATGTGTCCCTTCACAGTCAAGAATATAAATCACTTCTACCTTAGGCCACACTACAAGCCTAGAAAGTACTACTGAATTCTGTAAGGTAGTGTATGGTGCTGAACATAAAGGAAATACAGAAAAAAAGGCTGCATATTCTTGAACTGTATTGATACAGGATCATAGGACGTTACTAGGCTATTGACCCTAAGGCCCTTACAAGCCTAGCTAAGAATTTATCCCATGTTCCAACAAGTCTGCACCCTATGCCACTGCCCAGCAGAGACATAGATGGAATCCCAGGGGTGTATTTTCTGTTCCCTATCCAGTTATCCAGGTTGCGCTTAAAAAGGTTTAATGAGGTATTCTGTTCTACATGGAGAGGGAGTCTGTTCCACAAAAGAGGGAGTCTCTGGGACACAAATTTGTCCCACCAACAAGTCCGATTGATGTCACAGATCAGGTTGAGATCTTGTGTGTGGGTTATTCCAGTGGTGCTAGACTTGCAGATATGCAGCACTCCCATCAGGGCTAGGTCTGAGATTGCTTTGTATGCCAGACAGAGGTCACCTCTGAGGAGTCTGTAAGAGACTTGAGTAGAGGGACAGGGCTTTTAGTCTATCTGTGTAGGGCAGATGTTTGAGGCCCTAGGTTCTCCGGGTGAGGAATCTCTGTGGTATCTCCAGCTGCTGCATGCGCTATGTGAAGTACATACCGAAAGGGGCATTGTATTCAATAATCGGTCTTATAAGGGAAGAATACAGGGATGTTATGACCACCTTGTCCCTGGATAAGATACCCTTACTAATGAGGTGGGCCATATAGAAAGCTTTCTGTACAATGGAGGCAATATGGTGATCAAAAGTCAGTTTGCTATCAGCCTGGGTTCCCAAGTCCCCCACGACTGATTGCGTACTTAGTGCCTTATTATCAATGTGATAATTTGTGGGGACGTCATTCTCCCCAAAAGGGATGATGATTAATTTTTTGGCAATCAGTTTGAAGCCATGTTTCTGGCACCAGTCATTTGTTTGGGTGAGACCCTCTTGGAGGATGTCCACATCACTAGGTGAACTGCTGACTCTACTACTTGAGGTGGCTTCCCCTATTTTGACTAGGTGGGTTCTATCAGTGAGGCTGTTTGCTACCCATCTGGTAACATATGGATTGATGCCTAGTTGAGAGAGTTTATCTATTATCCCGGAGTTGGGAATAGTTTCGAAGGCCTTGGCCAGGTCAAGGTAGGCAGTGTGCACAGTCTTCCCCTCGTCTATGGCCTTGGTGACTGTCTTAAAAAAAGTCAATCAAATTTAATAGGCATGACCTCCCCTTGATAAAACCAAACTGTGTGGGATCAAGTGTACGGAGGTTGCCAATGTCCTTGTTAATGAGGTCCATGATAATCCACTCCAGGGCCTTGCAGATCAGGCTAGTTAGGCTAATGGGTCTATAATTTCCTGGATCGGTGGATGCTCCACCTTTGTACAAAGGGATGTCAATAGCTGTCCTCCACACAGCTGGGATGAAGCTGGTACTCAGGCTTTAGTTAAATAGGGTGCCTAATAGTGCTGCAAGTTCCTGACTGAGTTCATGTAGGATGAAGCCTGGGATGTTATCGGGTCCCATGAAGGCTGTATATGTTGCCTTTGAGAGGGCAGTGATGACTTGCTCCCTAGAGATAAGGAGAGGGGGGCAAGTACTGGGGATGTCCTGTTTTACTGAAGGGGGGACAGAGGAGTGAGGTTTTCACTGATCCTGTATGCCAGCACGTTGGCTATATTTACAGGGTTTGTGAATGTGGTGTCCTTGACCACCAGTTCTGAACAGATCTGAGTGTTTCCCTTGAGATTGCAGACATATGTGAAGAAAGCTTTATGATTGTCTTTAGTAGATGTGGCCAGTTTGGACTCGAAGTTTGCTCTGGACGATTTCACTAGTGCTCTTATTTGCTTGTTCAGGCTAAGGAGTGATTGCTTCCAATTAGACACCCGCTCCTTCTTGGCCCTGGACAGAAATTTGTTTATTTTTATTATAGAGTTTATTTATTGAAGATGTCCAGCAGACAAATTTACTCTTCCTTGAGGAGGAGGATTTTGTCCTGTCTAGTATTCCTGATTCCATGCAGCTATATAAATGCTTGTATAGTACTTTGGTGTAAGTTTGGACATATGTTTCAGTTTCTGTGGAGGGGGCTGTGAAGCTGTTTATACCTTCCCTTAGGAGGTTGTAATCAACTTTGGAGAAGTTGTTTTTGTTTGACCCTAGCTGGGGGGAGGGGTCGGGGGAGATGGTGACTTTGAAAGTGACTGCTTTGTGGTCAGATCTTACCAGGGATGATGACACTGTTGAGATGCTGCAGTGGTTACTCATGTTGGTTAATAACAAGTCCAAGATATTTTCACTTGTTGTGGGGGTGTTAACAAAATGGTCCACGGCATTTGCATTGACTAAATCAAGGAATCTCTGGACATTTGTGTTTTGGCATGAGTATTTTACCAGTCTATGGTTGGATAGCTAAAGTTGCCCAGCATCAGAGTAAGAGGTCCACATAGGGTGAGTGGGCATCTTGAGTCTGAGTTGGAGGCCTGTAGCTAACTATAATTTGAATAGGGGTCTTGTCAATTGTTAACTGCACCTGGAGTATTTCCTGTGCATTATACTGTTTGACCAGCCTGGAGGTGTGTATGTCTTTTATATATATTGCAACTCCATCTCCTTTTGTTTTGCTGCCCACGGTTTGGAGTCTGAATGAATGATAGGATGAGTAACCTGGTATGGCTGTGGTGCTCTCTGCAGCTTTGAACCAGGTTTCTGTAATTGCACAAATGTCAGCTTCTTCCAGGGTTAAGAATGCTTGCAATGAGTGCAGTTTCATGTTTAGACTCCTAGCGTTTAGCAGCATGACCTTTAATTTAGGTTAAGATGAAATTTTCATGTTGGTAGTTTTGACCTCATGGCATTGCCTAAAAAAGGCACTATGGGGGAGGTGAGAACCTTTGCCAGGTGCCTGAAGCCCAAGGGAGACAGATGCAGGCCATCTCTGGCAAAGCATCGTGGCTTGTCAGTCATGTCATCCCAGCCTGTCAGGTACTGGATCCCCTTTGAATGACACCAGATACTAAGCCAGTTGTTAAAGTCAATCATTTTCTGTTTGTATTGAGGCATCATTCTGGGTGATGGTAGAAAGCTGCTTAAAGCTAGAGACATACCTGCTTGGGACACATACTCAGCGAGCTCGATCATGTCTCTCTTTATATAGGCTAGGGAGGTACATCTCAAGTCATTTACTCCAACATGGACTAGAACAGAGTCATAACAGTACCTGTTGAGAGACTTGAGTGCATTGGTGATATAGCGGATTCTGGCACCCGACAAACAACCAACTGTGACTTTCTCCTTATCCAGCCTGGTGAGGCACATCTGTGTGTCTCACAATAGAGTCTCCTATGACTAATATGTTGGGTATATGATTAGGCCTTAGTGGCTGTGAGACACAGGTGTGTGGACTATGTCTAGTGTAGTGGGCAGTGGAGTTTGTGGTAGTTTATACCTCAGAGGTCTCTTTTGTTTGGGTATGCTTTTGTTGAGGGCCTCTGCATATGTGGGAGAGTGTTGTGTAGCTGTGGGTGGTGTTTGAGGTGTGGGGTTCGCGTTGCCAACCTTTTCAGTGCCAGATATACTGGTTTGTGGGGGAGAGAGCAATGACACTAGGTACTTGATGTATTTCCATCTCTCACAAATTGTGTTCCTAGGTGAAAATCCATTGAAGTTCCCTGAGTGGGAATCAAACCCAGGCCATGGTGGTGAGAGCGCCAAATCCTAACCTCTAGGATGTGAAATATAGTCAGCAGAAAGACAACCTCCCACAAAACATGGGAATCTTGGTAGAGGGTCTAAGTTAGCTTTGCTACTACCACTACATACTTACGGAATGAAGGAGAAAGATAAACAAGGCAAGGATGAAGAAAGGGGATAAACAAGTATGGCAAGCCAGGGAAAACAGAAACAATTAGAGTGTACTACAGGTTTCATATGAGGAGACCGTTAGAAAAGCAGTACGTTATGACTAGGAATTTCAAGGAGACCCAAGCAAAATGTGTGGGAAGCACATGCATTATGTAATTTCCCTCGTTTACAATTCATATCACATACCAGTTTGTTGCCCCACATCAGTAAAACCCCCAGTGTAATAACCATACCCTATAATACCTGCCTCAGCAGTACGTTGCAGGATTTACAAACCCTGATCTTTCTTTGGAGGTGAAAATTACAAACAAGGGTAACAACTGAAGAGTTGTGAATGTGAGAGGAACAGATCACCACTGATGACACTAAAGGATCAACCACATAGATGGGTTTCCTATGCTAACCAGAAAAAAAAATCTTAACTAAAGAAGATCCAAGCCCATAGGATAGTTAGATAAAAAAGAAGAGAGAAGATACTGACAGTGTGTTGGTCCAGAACAGAGCTGAATAAGGAAACCACTTGTACTAAACCAATGTTGGGTCAATTGTAGCGTGAAATCTGTACAGGAGTTAAGGACTGTTCTGCTGGTATTGCCCTTGTCTATTATTACACTGGTACACACATGTTTTTCTTCACTGTTTTTAATGTGCTGTAATTATTTATTTGTATCTGATAATAGAGTGTTTTACTGTGGAAGTGGGTTCTTTGGCCGTGCGAGCAGCAACATTCCATACCCAGTCTTCTGACCAAATGGTAGTCATTTGTGAAAGCCTGCTTTTTGGGTTGCTTGTTCATGTATTTATTAAAGCTCTTGCTTCCTGAAATTACTTAGAAGGTGGAGAACTGTAAACAACCTGATTGCCAGTAATACGCACTTCTCTCAACTGACGAAACTTTTTTGTAAAATGTCCTTGATTTTGCCTCGTATTTTTGTCCCATCCATCATGAAATGTTTTTTTTATAGTACACTGATGAGTATATTCAGTCAATAATGCTGGATATTAGAATTTTGTGCCTTTTATTGTACAGAACATGCATTCTCGTGCAACATCTGTTAACTTTTTGTGAGAATTTAAGTAATACTTAAGAATTGTCATTTATTATGGGCCTTTGTCTCCATCCCTGTTTTTTTGGCTTTACCCAAAATTCTTGAGGGAAGATGAGAAGTATGGGTTCCACTCCTTGCAGACGACAGGCAGGACTTAATATGATGGATCAGGGAGTCATCCGTGAAGCCGTCTCCTTGGTGACAGCGGTTGTTTCAGTGAGACAAGCATACAGTTATACTTTTGATTCATCATTGAATAACCTTATATAGATTACATCAAACTCTTTCCAGAAAAGCGTTCTTTGTATCTGTTAAAATAGTCGTGTTCCTGTTTTTCACAAGATCATACTGAATGTTTGGAATTTTGCCCTGCTTAGTCACATCCACATGCACTCTTTTTACGAATATGATATAATGCATGTTTGGGTGCTCATCGTACAGACTGTTATATTCCAATGTTTTTATACTTGAGTCAGGTGCATTTTTGAACAACATTATCAGCAGACATGTTAAACTTTTTGAACATTAATGGGATTAGCTTTGTGCCATGCTTTGTTTATTCAGATTTATCCTATTCTGACTGCTGATGGATTTTAAAAGTAGTATCCGTGTAAGATGTTCCATATAAGATCCCTGCAAGCTACTTGTAAATTAATTCCTCTATTTGTCGGAACTGCTGCAGGCCTGTTTTTTTTTCTACGGTGATGCATTTATTAGCTTAAGCTCTTGCTTTAATTTTAAAACACTATTTTCTCTCCTGTTAGTGTTTCATAACTGACTCTTATATCATTGTTATGCTATTTACACTGGCTGTAGCTTATTTTTGGGGGTCCACAAAGAAGATGTTTCTGATGATAATCCTCAAATGCAGTGACAGGGGGGAATAAGAGAGAGAGAGTTAAAGTGTGGCTTTATGGATGATCTTGTGAAACAAATCATCTTAGTTTAATCTCTGCCTTGGTATGGTGGGACTGATAAGGGGGCATCAGTAGACAACTGATGAAATTAGTATTTTTCTTCTTTCACAGCTTGCCACTTAGGCTGGGATTCAGAGAAAATTTGTGTAATACACAGCATGCACTTTTGTCAGAATCAGCTACGTGGACTCTGCTACAGACTCTTAGGAATTCATAGTTTCATGCTGTGTTCCAGGGCAGTGAGACTAAGGTATATGCTAATGGCTGAATAATGAATGCAAATGAAACTGTGTAGTAAAATGAAGTTTAATGATGCTAAACTTTATACAAGGTGAAGGTAATCGAGATTCATAGTCATTTACAGAGGAAACTGCACATCTGTGTGTACCTAACTAGAAAAGGGTACAGCATGCCAAACACTTGGTTGTTGCATGAGGCAGGAATACAGAAATGTTTTGTTGCAGCTGTCATGCAGCAGTATATTATAGCCCACAACACTGCTGGTACTTGCCAGTATGCATGTGTTACCATCCAGCATCGATGCATACAGTACCATCAGAGATTCAGTTTTCAGAATGTCATTGATTGGGACATTATTGACTGCTTTAGGTTTAGTTAGGAGTTTGTACTGGTCTTAGTTGACGTGTTGCCCTCGAATAAAATCTGTCAGAATGCATGGCCTTCTCATAACTGTGGCAACTAAGGTATGTACAGCTCATTCCATACTGGTTTGAAGGACCTTCCATACACCAGCTGGGGGAACACTGTGTATTTCACAGGCTTCCACCTCCAGAGTATTCAACAGTTTTCTTGATACAATGCTTCCACATTTGGAAAATCATACATGCTTTCCTAGCACACCGCAGGAGAGAGCTATGATTTCTATAAAATTGCCTACCTCTCTGAGGTACTAGGTACAACAGATTGCACCAAAAAACCAGCTGCAAAACGTGGAGCAAGTAACACAAACTTGTAGGAAAAACCACCTTTAATAACAAAGCAAAGCTTTCGGGCAGAACCCTTCTTCAATACTAATACAATCAAGTCTGCATACTAGAAGCTTATATACAGGTCTAGAAGTCACATGATTAGCAGCCAAGAATCATGTGACAAGAAAGTCTTAAAGTGTAAACAACATAATAAAACTTTAAAAAAAATCAATTAATAATATTACGTAATCTAGTTAAAATTGGTTTTAAACTGACTTTGCTGTTAATTCCTGGATGTGAATCAGCAGCTAGTCTTAAAATCCATTCAAATTCCTTAGTCTCAAGGCGATTATTCAAATCTCCACCTCTGGCACTAGGACAATTAAAATCAATAACTCTAAACTTAAAAGAATGTTCAGAGCCATGAATATTGATATGCTTATATAGTGCATTATTTTCACAACACCGTCTGATTTCTGAATTATGATCAATAACACGATCTTTCAGCTTACGAATAGTTTTTCCTACATAGAACGAGTTGCAGGATTTACATGTAGCCAAATAGATAACACCTGAAGTGTTACAAGTAGCTGAAATTTTAAAATTGAATACTTGACCAGTGCTAGGGTGTGTGAAAATGTCACTACCATTACCAAACATCTGTGCACAGGCAATACAGTTAAAACATTGAAAAGTTCCATGCTTAATAGCCAACGTCATAGGCTTAGGTTTATAAAAATCTTTATAACACAATAAGCTTTTGATAGTCTTCATATTTCTATAAGAGAAGCATGGCTTATCACCTACAATAGCTTTCATTTCATCTGAAGCTAATAAAATTATCCAATTTCTTGAGATAATTTGTTTAACCAGGTGACTTCTTCTATTAAAAGTAGTCATATATCTAACTGAAGTCATCTCTTTATTGCTGTTATTATTTTTCTGGGATGTAGTTAACGAAATATCCTGCCCTTGATTAAAGCTGATAGGTTTCAAATAAGTCTTCCTAGCCTCTAAAATATCAATTCTTGACTTATTAAGTAGGTGGGCATCATAGCCACTTGAGGTAAATTCCACTATCAAATCATCCAGTTGTAACTTGAATACATCATCATCTGTGTGGAGCCTACTTGTCCTAATAAATTGTGATTTTACCACACTTCTGAAAATATGTGGAGTGTGCATACTACTGTAATGTAAATATTTACAACAGCTAACTTCCTTCTTATATACAGAAGTATTAAGAATTCCATCATTCAGCTGGATTTTTAAATCTAAGTAACACATAGTATTTTCAGACACTTGCATTTTAAATTTCAAATAATCAGTTGTGGAGTTCAAATAGTCAACAAAAACATCCAGATCATGAAGTGTACCATTCCAAACAATTAAACAGTCATCAACAAATCTTTGATAAAAACTAATATAGGTAGAAAGATTCCTATTACTATACAGATGTTTATGTTCCCATTGGTAAAGGACTAGGTTAGCGTATGTGTTAGCCACCGAGGTACCCATAACTATTCCTGTTAACTGTAAATATAAAGTTTCGTTAAACATAAAAATATTATTTTTCAAAACAACATCCATAAGACAGCAAATGTTGTCAATGGATTTGAAATCAGGGTTAGGTTGTGTTATTAAAAATTCCCTCAGAAGCTCAAGTCCGGCATCATTAGGAATGACGGTAAATATGGTACACTTCATGATCTGGATGTTTTTGTTGACTATTTGAACTCCACAACTGATTATTTGAAATTTAAAATGCAAGTGTCTGAAAATACTATGTGTTACTTAGATTTAAAAATCCAGCTGAATGATGGAATTCTTAATACTTCTGTATATAAGAAGGAAGTTAGCTGTTGTAAATATTTACATTACAGTAGTATGCACGCTCCACATATTTTCAGAAGTGTGGTAAAATCACAATTTATTAGGACAAGTAGGCTCAACACAGATGATGATGTATTCAAGTTACAACTGGATGATTTGATAGTGGAATTTACCTCAAGTGGCTATGATGCCCACCTACTTAATAAGTCAAGAATTGATATTTTAGAGGCTAGGAAGACTTATTTGAAACCTATCAGCTTTAATCAAGGGCAGGATATTTCGTTAACTACATCCCAGAAAATAATAACAGCAATAAAGAGATGACTTCAGTTAGATATATGACTACTTTTAATAGAAGAAGTCACCTGGTTAAACAAATTATCTCAAGAAATTGAATAATTTTATTAGCTTCAGATGAAATGAAAGCTATTGTAGGTGATAAGCCATGCTTCTCTTATAGAAATATGAAGACTATCAAAAGCTTATTGTGTTATAAAGATTTTTATAAACCTAAGCCTATGACGTTGGCTATTAAGCATGGAACTTTTCAATGTTTTAACTGTATTGCCTGTGCACAGATGTTTGGTAATGGTAGTGACATTTTCACACACCCTAGCACTGGTCAAGTATTCAATTTTAAAATTTCAGCTACTTGTAACACTTCAGGTGTTATCTATTTGGCTACATGTAAATCCTGCACCTCGTTCTATGTAGGAAAAACTATTCGTAAGCTGAAAGATCGTGTTATTGATCATAATTCAGAAATCAGACGGTGTTGTGAAAATAATGCACTATATAAGCATATCAATATTCATGGCTCTGAACATTCTTTTCTTTTAAGTTTAGAGTTATTGATTTTAATTGTCCTAGTGCCAGAGGTGGAGATTTGAATAATCGCCTTGAGACTAAGGAATTTGAATGGATTTTAAGACTAGCTGCTGATTCACATCCAGAAATTAACAGCAAAGTCAGTTTAAAACCAATTTTAACTAGATTACGTAATATTATTAATTGATTTTTTTAAAGTTTTATTATGTTGTTTGCACTTTAAGACTTTCTCGTCACATGATTCTTGGCTGCTAATCATGTGACTTCTAGACCTGTATATAAGCTTCTAGTATGCAGACTTGATTGTATTAGTATTGAAGAAGGGTTCTGCCCGAAAGCTTTGCTTTGTTATTAAAGGTGGTTTTTCCTACAAGTTTGTGTTACTTACAACAGATTGCACACATGTAGTAACAAAGGCCCTACCAGGCCCAAAGTCACAAAGGTTTATGAATACGAAGAGCTACCATTCTGTGAACTGCCAAGTAGTACACCTCTCAACTTGTCGACAATGAAAATAGGTATAAAGGCCTTGCAAAGTGGGTACATCCAACCAAAAACTAGGATGTCTAATTAGAATAAAATTTGAATACCAAATAGAATATAACTCTTCCCATTTCCATTAGGAATATGTGATACTTCTCAGAAACATGTTTGAAAAAACAGAGTGACAAAAATGATGGAACAATATAATCACGTTACCAAAGAGACAGTGTAAAATCTATAGACTTTAATGAACTATATTGTAAAATCCTTCCACACAATGTCATTTTTTGGTTCCGAAAAAGAGAGATGAAAGATGCATGTCCTCTTTCATTAAATTATTGGTGCCATTAGTATGCTAGTCACATAGCGTGGTTTTCTCTATACTACACAGGTTCAAAAATCACATGTGATGAGTGGAATTTCCATTATTCTAGTGTACTGGTTGCATAGTATGGTTTTCTGTGTAGTAGACATCTTCAAAAATCATGTGTGATGAGGGGGGATTCAGAAAATTGTACAAAGGGATAAATCAAGCCTAAAAATAGAGGTATATCTTCAAAAATAGGTACATCATATGCACACACACACACACACACCATTGAAGGCATATCAGCACTATCATATACCATCATATGACAAGAGTGAAGTGGAACAGCAATAGCCAGCAGCCACATAACCATCCTCAATGTATGTTCAATGCTTTGTCTAGTCACTCTGTACATCAAATATTTACAAATGTATCATGCAGAAGAGAGGGTGGAGTGGGTCACAGTCATCATCACATGCACACACAGCTAGAGACAACACACTTACCTGCACACACTGGCTGGTGAGGGAAGGCATATCACATGATTCTGAGATGAGTTCTCTTGTTCTATGTGGCAGTGGCTTGAAGTGAAAGGTAGGCATCTTGAAGCGCTGAGTAATGTGAGTCATAGAAACTTTTCTCCTGTGATGTGTTTGGGTACCATGCTAGCTTTTTGCACTAGGGCTTGTGTTCCCCTCTCACCTGACAGGCACGGTGTGAGACTGCAGGACTATGACATGAATGGGTCCACATATGAGGTGCCCTGCCAGCATGGAGTGTGAGTAATAACCTTGTAAAGCAAGAGGTGAAAAAGTTTGACACACATCAATACACAGGTGAGAACCATGCATACAGTAATGGCAATCCCTGGTAGTACCTCCCTCAATCTCAGACAACACTGTCAGTGAGTGCAGTGATGGCAGCACTGACGATCCTCTAGACAGAGGTAGACAAGGCAGCAGGGTGACCTGTCACATACCTCATCAGACTGTTCATTACTGTGCCCCTAACCAACAAGTCCTCACAGATGCCATACAACACAACAATGCTGGACTGGGGTGCAGCAAATTGTGTTTGGATGATATTGCAGCACATCCTTTGATTGGCCCTGAGAGTAATGTTCTCAACAGGGTCAAACCTGCGACATGTAATGGCATCAGACACATGTGCAAGGTTGCAAAATGATGTGTATACCCACTTCAGATACAGAGTGGCATCTGGTGCTGAAGCCACACAGGGAGCAGATGACATGAGGGTTCCATCCCTCAGTGGGGATGGTGAGCACTTAGCCTGTACAGTCATGTGGTTTGGTGTGGGTGAGACCACAACTTCTTCTATTACTTTGGGTGGATGGTCACCCAAGACTGACAAAGACAGTACTGTATCACCAGACTATGACTCATATAACTGTTTGTTGCCATCATCATCATCATCCCCATCACAGGTACCAATATCAGCCTATTGTTGCATCCCAACCTCTACAGGTGTCTCTGCAACAGTGCTCTGCCCTGTGAAGACACAACAAAAGGCACACCAGATTGAGCATGGATACATCTGCCAAAACTGTGGCACTGTAGCATACACACTAAAGGTATCCACACAAGATATTCCATACAAACCCAACCTTCCTTTCCTGCTGTCCTGACATGGCAGGATACCTGACATCTATAAAACAATACATAGCCAACAGCTACTGCAGCCGGCCTTCAGTGTGTATGTGCAGTGCAACTATAAGGAAATCTGCTGCAAAATGTAGAAACTGCTGCCTGAAATGTGTGTAGGTTCATATTGATGTATGTGTCCATGCCTCCAGGGATGCTCTCAAAACCAATGCTTCCCTTCCCCCCTGCTGCACAGGCACAAAACACCTCTGTCCCTGTAAGACTCAAAGGTAGCCACCCCACATGGCCAACATCTCAGTTGTTGTGGGGGTGTCTCTTCCTTGGCATGGTGCACCAGGTTATTAGCAAGCTTATGACATTGCAGTGTGACTGCATACCCACATGGAATTTATGTCACAAAATACTTCACAGCTCTATGTGGTCATTTAAAGGCTCGTCAGCAACCCATTTCCCCAACAGGTGCCATCCTTGTATCCAAGGTCCTTATAGCAGGGCATAATTTTCAGCAGGGCAGAAACTGTCCAGTACCTTCTGTTCGTCTCACCCTCTGGACATGCAGACACCTATGAACACATAACAGAGAACTATAGTCTGTATACTATTGGGAACAGTGGAACAACTACAGAAAAAGGGTTCACCTACTTAGACCATACCATAAAGAAAGGGATGGCTGTGGGGGTATAGGAGAATAGGAACAATACTAGGCAATCGATCAAAAGGACCATAAGATGCCTAGCCATATACACAAAATAAAAAAAAGACTAGTATTAAAAGCTTCCTCTCAGTCATACAGCAGAGGATGGTATCAATCCATCCACCTCTGGGTTATGGTTCCAGCATATGACAACTGCAGAAACAAATACAGGAATGCATTCAGTAAGCATACATGTTAAAAGGTATGTATAGGGTAAAGAAGTCATCCCTCAAGTTGACATTTGGGATCGTCTTGGAAAATGCTAGTGATAACACCCTACGGTACTATGTATGGGGGAATGTGTGTGTAAGCTTATGACTCCTGTACTCACCACCACAGGCCAACACATACAGTAGACAAGCCATAGCCATACTGTAGTGGTGACAGACATATACAGGAACAGGTTGTCTTGATATTCATGAATCCAATCTGTGAATTTTGTGAATCAAAAAGTGAAGTCTGTACACACATAATCCACCTCTCTTAGTTGCTGTAATGAAAAATAACTCTGCTTATTGCAATATGAATGCAACCTTGTATATTGTTTGAATGAGTGTACTGTTCTCCTTTCTGGAATCTAAGTAAAATCTGCACACACACCCACATAACCATCACTGTTAGTGGTATAACGTTATGGGAATGAAATTCTGTATACTGTAAATAGCAATGTGAATACAACCCTGTACGTTGTAAGAAAATGTGAATTTTATTTTACTCCTTTTTGTCTTAGCAGAGATGTTTGCCATTTTCCTATACTGAATCTTATATATACATATATTTGTTAGTTGGCGCTTGTCTCCTTGGACCTCCACTGAAAAGGGGTTTTATTGCCCAATCAGACTTTCCTGGTAAACAAATGCAATAAATAAAAAAATATATTGTTCTATCTTGTTGCCATTGCTTTCTACAAACATGAGATACATATTCCAGTTGCTAGCCTTTGCTAATGTGAATTCCATTACAAAGGTGCACATCTTTAGGAAGGAAGAAAAAACACTGCTTTACACACACTTTTTGAGTAGTGTCCTTCCTCAGACTGCCTACAGATCCAGGTAATGATGTTTATTCCTCCTAACACTGATATCCAGGTATGCAATACAGTTTCCCAAATCTGTGCAATTTAGCGTAGAAAATGGCAGTGCATCTCTAAGACTGTGTCTTCTGTGGAAGGCTGGGCACCAGGTGGGCAACTCAACACCATAAAACTCCACTGCCAATCATGAGCAGTCAGGTGATCCGCTGTGGTGACCCCTAACCGAGAAAAGCCGAAAGAAGAAGAAGTATAGTGTGTGTGTGTGTGTGTGTGTGTGTGTGTGTGTGTGTGTCTATATATATATATATATATATATATATATATATATATATATATATATATATATATATATTTTTTTTTTTTTTTAAGCTTTCCCCCAACCCTTTTTTACACATATTTTAATGTTTTCTCTTATCCTGCTGCAGTTGGGACTGTTGTTGCTATTCTCAGGTACATGTCAAGCTCATTCTAGGAAACTGGGCTGCCACACTGAAGATCTTCTATGTCAGATGGAGACAGTGGTGGTGGTTGCTGCACTTTATCTGATATGCCTTTTACATTTCATGTGGGTTTCTCAGGGCCTTGCTCTAGGGTGAGATTCACGCATCACAACATGTTGACTGACCACTATCTGATGTATCCCCTTTTATCTGTGCCATATTCTTTTGATGTGGCTTAACATATGTGCATGGGGGATACACTTGTCTACTGCACAAAACTCAGCTAAAAGGAAGTACTTATGGGACTGTTATTTGCTGCTCTAGCATGTTACTTCATAGCGGTCCCCTTTCCCCTTCAGCAAAAGCAGACAGTAAAGTAAATTGTGTCACCTTCTCCAGCAGATAGTAGAGATTTGCAACTGGCCATAGCTTGTCCCTTTCCTAAGTACTAAAATGTCTCTTAAATTATTCGGTTCAATATCAGGATACATTCTGTTATGACCAGCTTCCCATTTCACTTTGTCGCTGCAGGTCCAGACCGTAGCTTTGCTCCAAAGGTGCCGTCACCATGTCCCTCTCCTGCTGAGGCTTTAGCTAATAATCATGATGGTTATGATGCTGGAAGTGCCTCACCAGGCTGGATTTTGGCTTTTTACTGGTAGGCAGCCCACCTGCATTGCCGCATATGGCTCGGCCACAGTTGGTTACAGATGGTGGAGGCTGTGGTGGAGAGAACAATGGGCATATATATGTAGCTCAGGTGGAGAGTACCTAGGAACACATTTAGTTTTTGCTTCATCAGCCATCTCCTACTATTGGGTCAAGAGGAATGTAGTTCATACCACCAGACACCCTGATCCATCATGCGAGGATGGACCCCTGTAATGTTTCTATAGGCTGGTAAGAAACAACATATGATTTGCTTGTTGCTCACCCTTTCCCCAACCATATGTGTTTCCCTCCTCATGTATGAAGCTCCATACTCTCTGTATTTTCCAACCTTCACTATCACCATTTGTCTGCACTATCTCTCCATGCAGCCCATGTCTCCCTATCATATTGTGGGCACTTATACTCCTGCGTATCTGTGCTATTGTCTGTTTGCTCCAGCTTACTCTTCTAAATAGCTTTCTTACTCTCCTTTCTATTTCATCATTCCCCCTCTTCCCTTCACTCCATAAAAAATGGGATCCTAGCTCCCCGAAAATTGTTGCTCTTCATCTCCCCATCCTGCTCACTCCTATACGCTGTCCTTTTGTGTGACTCTCTGTTTACTCTTCTTTTTTCCTGCTGTCCTGTTCACCCCTTTGGTTCCCTTTTATGAGTCTAACAGGTACCCACATATGAAGACACCAAATGCAGCTACAACTAATATACGGCTACACTGATGTGTGTGGCATTTTGTATTGTCCTTGTGAGGGGCACAATAAGTTGCACAGCTTAGATGCCACAAACATTGCTTTATACTGAGATATAGCAGTTTGACTTAACATTTTCTGTTTTCATGACATCATACTGTACAGCAGTGATCACCCTGTGGACTAGGTTTTGCACTTCCATTTATATATTTCAGTGCACAACAGTGTGTACTGCACACCTTGGTCCACTTGCACAATTGCTGTGTAGTTAATTTCTATAACCATACTGCAGTTATCTGCTCATAACAGCATAACTTCATTTGAATATTCAGTGTCTCCTTGTGTTGCTGTATAGTATCACTTAGCTACACTCAAGGCTTACACTGAAGAGAAATGTATCTCTATGAATCCATGCCTGGGACTGGGACATCATAGTGACTACATGTAATATATGATCTTGCTTATATACTATTGATGGTGCTGGGTAGTAGGCAGGTGATTCAGGTCTTTTTCAGACAAGATCCAGTTAATGTGCTATCAAATTTTTACATGGAAAACTTAGCTTATGCAGATCTTCCTATTCTTCTATTTCAAGTTTATTACAGAGCATATGACTTGCAAGGAGGTATAAGAAAATGTATGTCGTGGGGTGGAGGGGCTACAATAAGCTGGTGTTTCTTGTGGCAAAGGACAGTGGAGAAACTTTAAGGATTCCTGGGAGAAAAGATATTGGCAGTCTAGATGCAAACATTTAAAGGCTGTCCTAGTCTAGCCTCTTAACAGGGATCAATAGAAAAAGCAGGAGGGGTGGTGAGGGGTGTGATGCCCCTGCACTGGCCCAGTAATCAAGGAGCCTCAATCCTCACCACTGGCAACAATGGGGGGACGTACACACTGGGAGGATGACTAGTATACACGCAGTAAAGTGCAATTTCCCTTATGAGCACACAGAGACCACAGTCAGTCTGGGGCTGGTTTCTCCCTCTTTCTCCAGATCCCCAGTAAGACTTCCCACTAGCACAGCTACAGGTTTGAGATCTCAGCTGAGTGGCCAAAATAAGACCTCCAGCACCCTCTCTGTCCAGCCAATGCTTCATGTCCCTGCCAAGTAGCTGACACACACCCGCACTTTGAGATTTGATTTGTACACACACACACACACACACACACACACACACACACACACACACACACACACACACACACACACATGGGAAAGGCTGGCACAGATTTACTGGCTATGCCCCCCCTATTTGCCCAGGCTATAGCCAACTCCTTATCAGCTATCTTAAGGGTCTTAGCAAAGGTGTCCATTCTTACTGTGCAATGTTACTATTAATCCAGATGGTTGTTTGACCAAGAGACAAGGCTATTAGGAGTGGCCCACAGTATCAACAAATAAATATGCAAGTATTCTCAGAGCTTAAATATGCCACACCAATATCAGCCACAAAGATAGGCTTAAATATATTTAATAATAAATAATAAAAGAACAAAAAAATACTCAATAAATCATCACAGTAACTTCAGATTTAAACATCACAGAAAATATTTAAAACAACATTGAATAAAAGCCTCAAATAAATAAAAGAAGCAGCTAAGCTATACTTCACTATATTCCTAACTGTATCTAAGAGAAATTATTGTATCCTAGTTAACTTAATTACAGAACAACAAGCAGGCAGAAGTGGTAAGTGGATGTTTCCACGTCAGAGACAAAATACAAAATGCCCTGTCTCTCTCTCATAGAGCTCTTAAATTAATATATCAAATATTGCTGCTGGGATACTTGCAGGATGACATCACTTTTGTCATCCGACTGTCCCAGGTGAAACCCCCCATTGCTAGAAACTGCCACCATTTTAGTATCTCCCTGTGAAAAATACATATCTCTCAGATCTTTGCAACTGCTGGAAGACATAAAACAATAAAACACTTACAAAACAATGCAGAAGGCTCACTAGTTCTACACATCCTGTTTCCTTGCTGCATCGAAACTCACCTTTATAGCATAAACATAAAACAATTTAATTTCAACTATTTTCTTGAAGTTTTGCAAGTTAACCCTCTATGTTCTAGCTTCCACTATTACAACATGTACATTTACACAGGTACAATAGTTTATACACATTTCTGTTCTAATCTAGCAAGGTACACTGTGGTCACACATCAAAGCTCAGTGTTATACAAACCCTGTTCAACACACACTTCTCTACCAGCAGTTTAATATACACATAACATACAGTTCTAATACATTTGTAAGACAAGCATATGAATCATGTTGATATTCACAAATTACATATGATTATTTACAAAATTCCAGATAGCTGGGCTGGTAATGGGTCTCTCTCTGTCACAACTCCACATAAATCATATTAATATTCACAAATGACATATCATTATTTACAAAACTCCAGATACCTAGGCTGACAATATTTCCTTTTTGTGACATTTCCTCCCCCCTCCGAAAACTCAACCTAGTTTTTCAAGTGACCCTTGAGAAACATTGCTTGAGGGGGTGAACATATTGGGGAATACACTACCCCATACCCTGTCTTGGCAGCCCATCTGCATTGGCATTTCTAACCCCACTGCGGTGCTGTACTGTCATATGCCTGCAATCCTAGGCTCCACCTTAGTAACTTAGCATTTTGCTGGCTGGCTTGATGTAGCCATGTTAAGGGATTGTGGTCTGTAACTACAGTGAATTTCCATCCATACAGATAGGGCTGAAGTTTCTGCAGTGCTCACACTATGGCTAGGCATTCCTTTTCTACAGCTGTATAGCATTCCTCCCTGGGTTGGAGCCCACAACTGAAATATACCACTGGGTTCTCTTCTCCCTCTGAGAAAATCTGGCTGAGTACAGCCTCCACTCCATGGTTTGAAGCATCCACTTGCACAACAAATTCCTTACTGTAATCTGGACTGGCTAACACAGGGGGGTCCTCCCAAAGCTCCTTTAAGCTTCTAGAATGCCTGCTCACATGCTGGGGTCCACACTACCTTATCTGGCTTGTTTTTCCTTGTCAGGTCTGTAAGGGGAGCAGCTATGGTACTATAATTTGGGACAAACTTTCTGTAGTATCCTGCTGTCCCTACAAATGCCCTCACCTGCTTTTGGTAACAAGGGCAGGCCGAGGCCGAATGGCTTCCACTTTAGCAGGTTCTAGTCTGATCTTACCACTCCCCACTCCATGTTTCAGTTAGAAGACCTCTGGCGTACCCACCTGACATTTGCTGGGCTTAATGATCATCCCTACCCTCTGTTGTCTGCCCAGCACCTCCCTGACATGTTGAAGGTGCTCTTGCCAGGAATGGCTGCTGATGGCAATATCATCCAGGTAAGCAATGGTGAAATCTCCTGCTCCTGCTAGGATATGTTATACCAGCCTCTGGAAAGTTGCAGGGGCATTTTTCATCCCAAAGGGAATCTTTGTGAACTCATACAACCCAAAAGGAGTCACAAAGGCTGACCTCACTCTAGTGCTGGGAGTCAAGGGCACCTGCCAGTAGCCCTTGGTAAGATCAATAGTGCTATGATTCTTAGCCCCACCCAGCTGCTCTAGAGCTTCATCTATCCTACACATGGGGTAAGCATCTGACTCTGTGTGACTATTTAATTTCCTATAGTCGACACAGAACCTGGTGCTGCCATCCTTCTTTGGTCCCAGCACAACTGGGGAGGCTCAGGGACTGCTGGACTTCTGGATAACCCCTAGTTTCAACATTTCCTGTATCTCCTCCCTCAAAGTCTGTCTGACTCTCTTAGGCACCCTGTAAGGGGCCTGCTTAATAGACCTTTGGGGTTCTGTATCCACTTAATGGTGCACCCTTGTTTGCCAGTGAACATGTCCCCAAACACCTGCAACACTGCTTAGATTTCTCGAACCTGAGTAGGGGACAGCTGCTGGGACACTGCTACCCCTTCCACTGAGCTGTCAGTCCAAGCCTCACTGAGGAGATCAGTCACCAGAGCCCCCTAACACTTCTCCTGCCATCCACTGCAAATACTCAGCACAAGGGCCTCCTTATCATGGTAAGGTTTCATCATGTTAACATGGTACAATTTGTGCCCCTGTCTCCTGCCTAGCAGTTCTACCATGTAGTTAACATCACTGACCTTCCTTACCACCTTGAAGGATCCCTCCAAAGCTGCCTGCAGCTTGTTGTGTCTGACAGGAATGAGAAAAATTACCTGCTGCCACACAGCATACTCTCTCGCTTGAGCATTCCTGTCATACCAGACCTTTTTCTGCTGTTGGGCTTCTGCCAGGTTCTCCTGGGCTAAGTGCATGTGTTCCCTGAGCCTTGTCCTGAGGTTTAGGACATGCAACAACAGACTCCTTGTGGGATTCACACTCACCCTCCCACTCATCACAAATCAAATCTAGAGGTCCCCTCACCCTATGCCCATACAGCAACTCAAAGGGTGAAACACCTGTGGATTCCTGGGGCACCTCTCTGTAAGTAAACAATAGATGGGACAAATATGTTTTCCCACGCCCTCTTGAACTGGTCTGTAAATGCCCGTAGGATGGTGTTGAGTGTAGAGCTTAACCTCTCAACAAGACCATTAGTCTGGGGATGGTTGGGGGTGGTCTTTAGGTGTTTCATCCTGCAGTGCTTCCACAGACAAGCCAGCAGGTCTGACGTGAAAGTGGCACCTTTGTCAGTCAGTATTTCTTCTGGGAAACCTACCCTGCTGAAAATCTCTAACAAAGCATTCACCACCTTTTCTCCCTCAATGGAGGACAGTGCCACTGACTCCGGGTATCTGGTAGCATAATCTACTACCACTAGGATGTACTTTTTCCCTGTGGAGCTTAGTGTACTCAGAGGCCCACAATATCTACAGCTACCCTCTGAAATGGCTCCTCAATCACAGGCAAAGGCATAAAAGGAGCTCTCAACTTGTCTCTTGCCTTGCCTACCTTTTGGCCCTGCTCACAGGGGTCCTGCAGTACCCTGTTACATCTCTGGAAATCCAAGGCCAGTACAAAGTTCTGAATAATATGTCTCTTGGTATGCTTTATACCCATATGACCTGCAAAGGGAATATCAAGGGCTATGGCTTGAAGTGCCAGACAGTAGGCTCTAGGCACTACCAACTGCTGTATTCTCCTACCCTCTGCCCTCCCGCAGGGGTCCACTCTCTGTACAGTAACCCTTTGCCCCAGTATACAGATTCCTCCTTCCCTTGAGAATCAGGTGCCTCACTAGCTACCTCCCTCAGGCCTTGTAATGTAGGGTCTGAGAGCTGAGCCTGTTTCAACTTTCTCTTTGCAACACTTCCCAGCTCCCCTTCCACAGGAAGTCTGGCATCTTCTGACAGCGGTGCCTCACTGTCAGCCTGGGTACTACTACTCTCATCTGCCCTTGCACTCACTCTGTCTAGGGGAACATCAGTACCCACAAGCAGCTGTGGCCCTCCTTCAGTCTCACTGCTACAGGGTAGCTCCCTCTCTGAAGTAACCACCACACCAGTCCTGGCTTCAAGTCTCTGCTCTGTCTGGGTCTCCCCCAGGCCACCAGACCAATATGCTTGCCTCCAAACCTGACTGCGTGTAACTGTATGCACACAAAGTACTGCATTATCAAAATCAATCCCTATCAGGACATCTGCAGGAATATCCTCAAACACACCTACTTGCTGTCTTCCTTTTCCACCCTCCCAGTCAAGGTGACCCCTAGTCCTATGCTTCACAATGATTAGGTCAGAGGCTGTGTCACTCTTAGCAGTGGCCTCTTTCCCATCCACTAAGATAGAATATAACCTTTTGTGGTAGTTTGGTACCCTTAGTGTCTGCAGACAAATTACTGCTAGCATTTTGTCATTCCCACTTACTGGCTCTGCCACCATTTGTTCCCCACCTTGCCTCCATGGACATCTATATGCTACATGACCCCTCCGGTTGCATTTAAAACATTTAACCCTTGGTCCTGGACATGTACCTGGACTAGTGGCTTCCTCTGCTACTGGCGGACTCTGTTGGAGCAGTCTGGGTTGCCCACCATGGGTTCCCTTAGACCCATGAGCAGCATTGGATATCCCTTTCCTGTGCAGTGATGCCCTGTTTGTTAGGTATAAGTCTCCCTTTTTTCCCCCAACTCCTCTGCTGTGTTATATTCTCTGTCTGCTAACCAGATTCTTATGCCCTCAGGCAAAGTGATGAGGGCTTGTTCCCTCACCAAATGGTCTGCCAGCCCTTCAAAAGTGGTGAACTGACATCCACTCACCCACCTATGAAAATAAATGCTTAGTTTAGCAATATATTCACACACAGTTTCATTTGCCTTGTGTCTATGCTAACAAAACTTTTTCTTATAAGGTTCAGGTGTTAACTTAAAATATTCTAACAAACAATTTTGAATGTATTATAATTTAAGCAATCAGATTAAGACAATTTAGAAATAGCAGTGACAGCTTTACCATGGATTAAGGGGGTCAGGAAGTGCACCCAAAGCTCTTGGTCAACATTATACTGTTTACATACCCTTTCAAATATATGAATGAAACTATCAAAATTATCCCCATCTGTAAATTCTGGAAAAAATGTACTGACTTTTGTTGCTTCTGGGGTTCGGTTACTCCCTTCGCAATTACCTCCATGACCCTGGTGAAGAGTCAGCATCACCTTTTCATGCTGCCTCTGCCTCTCATTCTCCTCAGCTACTAGGTGTTGCAGTTTCTCATTTTCCTCAGCCTCCAGACATCGCAGTCTCTCTGCTGCTTCTATTTCCAAGCATTTGGCCTCGAGTCCAAGTCTCTAACTCCAGACGGATTTTTAACTTCTCTGTGGAAAGGTTGAACTGTTCATTTTTCTGAGAGTTGTACATCTCCAAGGCCAGCCAGGTTGTCCTCATGATTTCTGGTCTGTGATGCAGCTGTGCCTAAGGCTGCAATAATTTCTGCTTTAGTCAGGTTAGCATGCACCAATCCTTTAGCCTGGCACATCTTAGCCAGTTGGCTCCCTGTGAATGTGCCATATTCGCCTGCTTTCCCTGACTAACTAAGCTAACAAAAAATAAATAAATAAATAAAAGAATTGTGATATGAAACTCTGAATGTTCACTGTGTGGTTGATTGAGAGTACAAACACCTTCTTTAGTGACCACTGTTTACAGGCTACAGGAATTCAATACCCACACCACTAAATCCTATTATGTGGATATCTCACCATTTTGATTTTTTCATAACTTACTGCTGTCTGAAATTGTTTTTTTTTTGTCATTTTTAATTTATCTGCATTTATTTAAACTGTATTTGCCTTAATATTGCTACACATTCAAGTGCGCTAGCTTGTACTGCATTTAAAGTGTTTTTGCTACTGTTTTAACTGCTTTCCTGCAAAACAAACAAAAAAAAAGTTCTAAGCTTGTTTCATGCCTTTCCTGTAACTAGTCTAGTCCAGATACAGATTTGCTGTATCCAAGACTGTTTTGTAAGTTTCTGAGCCCCCAGACCTTTCTGTGTTGGAGGGAAGCCTTCTAGCTTATCAGTGGGAGTGGTAAACACTAGGTAGCCTATCTACCACAAGAGGAGTAGTTTCTGGCCCAGAAATCAGAGTTTATTGGCCACACGGGCAGTTTTTCCATCACTTTTGACTTTCTGGTTTAAAAGCCCAGGTTTGCCCTTGTTTAAGCTCCACAAATGCAGTTTTGGCATCCTGCAGACTACAAGAGCAACAGGAAGGAGAAAGAGATACTCTAAGCGCCTCCATTTTGATTTTATCATAATTTACTGCTCTCTACACTTGTGTTTTATCGTTTTTTAATTTATCTGCATTTATTTAAACTGTATTTGCCTTAATATTGCTACACACTCAAGTGTGCCACCTTTTACTGCATATAAAGTGCTTATGATACTGTTCTGTTTTTCTGCAAAAAAAAAGTTCTAAGCTTGTTTCCTGCCTTTCCTGTAATCAGTCTAGTCCAGATACAGATTTGCTGTATCCAGGACTGTTTTGTAAGTTTCTGGGGCCCCCAGACCTTTCTGTGTTGGAGGGAAGCCTTCTAGCTTATCAGTGGGAGTGGTAAGCATTAGGTAGCCTATCTACCACAAGAGGAGTGGTTTCTGGTCCAGAAACTGTAGTTTATTGGCCGTTTGATAATTTTTTCCATCCCTTTCAACTTTCTGGTTTAAAAGCCCATGTTCGCTCACCGTGCAGCGGCACTCAGCTGAGGTAAACTATTACCGGTGCCAGAAAGTCTGCTCTTCAATTTTCCACTTAGAACGTGCTTGTTCTTTTACTTCTTGCACTTCAATTAGCATAATTGGCTAGCACTTTAACAGGCTTTTGAAGCATTTATTGTAGCACACTTATGTGCTATCAGCAGTAACAGCACCAGTACTTATTAGTTATGACCACCACTCCTGGTATGATTGTAGGGCAATTCCCTGTGCTTTCCCCTGCTAACCTGGTGCACTTGGGCATTCTGAGACAGTGTGGCAACTGTCTAATGTACACAGACAACTCTCTCCTCTTACCTCCCAACACTCATACCTGTGAGAAATGCACTTATATCACCAAACTGGAAGCAGTGCACACTCCAACCAAGACCAGACTAGCTGGTCAAGAGGAGAAGGTCAACACCTTCAACTCACTACATAGAACACACAACCCTCCAAAACACCAACCATCACAACCCACACATAGAAACATAAACCATACACCCACCTTCGCAGAGGCTCTCAATAAAAATGCACCCAAACAGCAGAGACTCCCAAGACAGAAATGCACTCGATCACCACAACACAACACCAACCCCAGAACACATAGCTCACCACCACAGTGTGCTCCTCAACCCAAGCCCTTAAGGCAAAGCACTTAGCCCAATGTACTAATAATAGGAGACTGAACTGTGAGCACACTGATGTCCCACTCACTAGATTGAACAAGGAGAAGGTGACAGTCAGTTGTCTATCAGGTGCCAGGATCCGCCACATAACACATGCACTCAGGTCACTCCACAACAAGTACAAATATGACTCAGTCATTGTCCATGTCGGTGTGAATGACTTGAGACGTACCTCCCTGGACTACAAGAAAGAGATGTGATGGAACTCTCAGATTATGGGTTCCAGGCAGGTGACCCTAGCCCTGAGCAATATTGTACTGTCACCCAGAATGATACCACAGCATGAGCAGAAAATGATTGACTTCAACAATTAGCTAAGTTTCTGGTGTCATTCTTAGGGGAGCCAGTATCTGTCTGCCCGGGACGACATCATCAACACACCTCGATGCTTTGCCAGAGATGGCCTGCATCTGTCACCCCTGGGATTCCGGGTACTGGCTAAGGTTCTTGCCACCCCTATAGTGCCTCTTTTAGGCAGTGTTCCAAAGACCAAAATTCCGCCATATCAGCTACAAACAAATGCAATCTTAGGGTCATGCTACTCAATGCTAGAAGTCTAAATCTCAAGATGCACTCGCTCACAGCTCTCCTCAAAATGGAGAATATCTATATCTGTGCTGTAACAGAGACCTGGTTTAAAGAGGCAGAAAGCACCCCTGCACTCCCAGGGCACAACTCATTCCATGGCAAAATGACTCACAGCAGAAAAGATGAAAAAAATCCACAACCGGCCACAGTAAAAAAGTTTAATAAAAGCACACTAAACACTCTGGCACCTCGGCATACAGCCTTCCACGAGTAAAACTCCTGGAAGGCTGTATGCTGAGCCGCCAGAGTGTTTAGTGTGCTTTTATTAAACTTTACGACTCATTCCATACCTTTTGGCCCCAGAATACGGCCAGAAGCTCCAAAGGAGGTGGTGTCTCCATATTCTTAAAGGATAAGCACACCTCTAGACTTGCAGCCGAGATACTTCAGGTGCAACTAACTCTGGGTAAGAAAGCGATACAAGTCATAGCCTGCTACAGAACCCCGAACATGTCCTTAGACTCTCACTCCAACTTCCTAAGCACCCTGGAATCTATCAAGGTCCAACCCAATACTCTCATACTGGTGCCTTCAACTACCCTTCCATCAAATGGGAAAACTATTCGAGTACCAATGTACAGGCCCAATGCTTTCTGGAATTTATCAATTTCAATGCTCTGGACCAGCTCATTCTGACCCCCGCTAGAGGAAGCAACATCCTCGACCTGGATAAAACTAACATGGGAGACCATTGCTCCACACCTATAGTCAATTCCTCCCTGGTTAAATCTGACCACAAACTGATCACCATGGAAATCTCCATCTCACTTACTCCCCCCACTAAGGTGACCACCCTGAAAAACTTCTCTAACATCGACTTAGAGGTAGTTAGTTAGAGGTGTCTAACTTCTCGGCACCCATGCCAATGGAAAACAGCTGCATGAGTGCTGAATCTTACACCAATACACTGTGCAGGCATGTACACAAATGCATGGACCTTGCCATACCAAATAGAATTAAGACGCTCTCCTCCAAAAAAAGGAAGCCATTCTGGTGGTCCCCAGCCATCAATAAACCTACAACAGAAGGAAGAAACTGTTTTCAAAAAAATGAAGTCACAAGACTGGAAATCCTCCCTTATCATTCTCAACAAAAAGCTTTGATCCCTTATCAAATCCTCTAAAGCCAGCTATGAAGGCAGAATTGCAGCTGTCACCAAAAACAAACACAAAGCTTTCTATAGTTATATCAAAAACCTCAAAGGCAATACCCAGATTTGCTCTGAGTTATTGCATAATGGCACCTGCTATACTGATAGAAACAAAAAAGGGACCAGCACACAACAAACACAGGGCAGGGAGGAAGCACAAGCGCAGATTTGGGTACAACCAATCTCCAAACACTATTGAAACAAATAACAACACAATAAACAATGTACTTAATATCTCTTCTGTTGTACTTACAGAAGCTCAATATAAGGTGTTAAATAAAGGCCTTAATTTTGTACCCACATCACCGGTGTCTGAACATTTATTAGTTGATGATATCAATAACTTTTGCAGAACACTCAATCTAAAGTTATTTTTTTCAGATGAGTCCAATTCTCAAAGATCTATTGGGTTCAGGTTTGGAAAATCTACATTTGTACCACCAATGGATAAATATGTCTCTATATTCAAGGATTGTGTTATGAAGGATTTACATTTTTCTAAGGAACATGAGGGTTGTCGTAATAATCTTAACCGACAAGAACGTGAAGCACTTATGCAACTACAACAAAATAGAAATATAGTGATTACATCTGCAGATAAAGGTGGGGGTATTGTGGTTATGGACTACTTAAAATATAAGGCAGAGGCACTGAAACAGTTATCTCAAACGCAGTTTTATTTAAAGATGGTAGTGGATCCTACCCCCAACTTTAAAACTGATATTGATTCATTCATAGACTTAGCTGTTGAGGAGGATATTATTACCCCCCAAGTTGCCAACCAACTGAAGGTGTTAGAACCAATGCCACAGTACCTTTATTTAATACCCAAAACACATAAAGATTTAATGAATCCACCAGGTAGACCCATAGTTTCAGGTCGTGGATCCCTTACTGAGCCTTTATCTGCTTTTCTGACGGAATATTTAAAGCCATTATTGTCAATGGTCAGATCACGTATCCAGGACACAACACAATTTTTGAACATTATTGAAGACTCTCAACTTGACGAGGATTGGCTGTTATGTACATTAGATGTAACATCTTTATATACAAGTATTCCACATCAAGCTGGCATTTTGGCAGTCACGTACTGGTTAAATCAATCCAATTTATACTCAACAGGATTTCATAACTTTTTGATCAAGTTAACTGAGTATGTATTGCAAAAAAACATCTTTTACTTTGAAGGCAACCCGTATTGGCAAATTAAAGGAACAGCAATGGGGGCATCTTTTGCCCCAATTTATGCAGATTTATTTATGGGGTATTATAAACTGACCTACATATATGATGTCCAGCGAAATATGTATATGGACTACATGGATATATGGCGCAGGTATTTGGACGACTGCTGGTTGGTGTGGCGGGGAAGTACGGAGGAACTATCCAAATTTGTGGATTATCTCAATAATAATCCATTTGACATACAATTCACGGTCAATATTGGATACAATGAAATTGTGTTTTTGGATGTGGCCATCAAAAGATTACCGGATCATACCTTAGCAACAACAATACACAGGAAATTCCCACAATATAACACCTTACTTCATGCCACCAGCTCTCACCCCCGCCACATCATTAACAACATTCCAAAGTCACAATATTTGCGGTTGAAAAGGATTTGCTCCACGGCAGGGGAATACTCTATACAAACACAAGAATTAACAACAAGATTTGTGGATAGAGGTTATAATTCCAACCATCTAACCAATACGGCCAAACAGATTCAAGCCAGGGGAAGATCAGATTTACTTAAGTATAACAAATCACAGGAAGTTACCAAGCAAGGTAGGCAGCCTATCAGATTAGTCACCACGTATGGTAACAACACATCCTGGTTTAGACAAATTGTCAACAAACATTGGGATATACTACAGTCGAATCCATTTCTTAATGACATTCTTCCCGAAACCTGCGCTTTTTCTTACCGCAGGGGACGTACTATTCAGTCTCAGCTAACACACTACAAAAAGTTCACACCAGTTACTAAACTACAAACTACACTTTTTGGTGATGCCTTAGTGGGTTGTTACCCTTGTGGACACTGCAGTTTATGCCAATACATTTGTAAAACCAAAGAATTCACCAGCAAAAATACACCGAAGATGTTTAATATTAACATCTTCGGGAATTGCAGCTCTGATTGGGTGATATATTTGGCCCAATGTACTTGCTCTGCGTTTTATGTTGGGCAGACCTCTAGGCCCATCAGAATTAGGATTAGTGAACACTTGAGTTCCATCAGAAACAGAAGGATTACCAATGCTCTATATAAACATAGTCAACATCATACAGGAGCATCATTTAGGTTCATCATAATAGATAAAATCCAACTTCACAGGAATTTCAAGATGGGGTGGCATACGAAACTTAATAATATGGAGAATAAGTGGATTACCACCCTTGGGGCCTTTTTCAAGCCAGGATTAAATGAATATCAAGTACATGATGGATAGGCCAGTGATGCCCTCAAGGGGCAGGCTGTATATGGTCAAATAATGATCATTGGACAGTTAAATATCCAAGCCACTACCTCATAACCATATTCCATATACACCATACAGTCCTATGCTAATTAAAATATATATATATTTTTTGATTTCTGTATAATACAAATAACATAAGAATATTCTGGCTATATATCATATCAGCCATTTACTTCATAAATATGAATACTCATATTGATGAATAAGTAATTGTTATTTTTAGGATGTCAGGTGTATGTGGTTAAATTTGTACCATAAGCATATTCATGCTTAACATGTTCTTATTTTAACACTGTATATGTACCCATTATACAAGTTCCAATAGGTTGATACCACTTTAACATAAGGGTATAAGTAGAGAACCAGGATGTAAAGGTGCTTGTGTCAACTAATGTTTTTGGATTAAGAAGAAGTCACATTGATAAAGGCTTTAACAGCCGAAACCGGTTTGTGCATATTTATGCAAGGTTGACTTTCAGCAACCTTGAAATAAATTATCATTTGGAATTGTATATTGCTGCTGTTGTGTGCTGGTCCCTTTTTTGTTTCTATGTTTATGGTTTGGACCGAGCACTATTGTCTTCCGTGCGTGCCTCGTTTTCTCTGACCTGCTATACTGAGCCAACAGATACAGCCAAAATACTGGCTGACAGATTCAGTGCCAACTTTACCCTCTCTCCCCCCAAGGGGCCTATCACAATACCAGAAGAAAGCCTGGTACCCACCACTTCTGCAGCACAGGTAAAAGCTGCATTGTCCAAAGCCAAGAATACAGCATCCAGAGGGACCTGATAATATCCCTGGCTGCATCCTACATGAGCTACAAAACGAACTGGCAACACATCTGTGTGCCCTGTTCAATCACAGCCTTACCTCAGGCTATGTCCCTAATGAATGGCACACTGCTACAGTCATCCCACTCCATAAAGGGGGAGCAACTACAGACCCAGGGAACTATCGCCCCATTAGCCTGATGAATCTGGTATGCAAAGCTATGGAGCACATCATCATGGACCTGCTCAAAAAAGATATAGGCAATCTCCAAACTCTTGACCCCACACAGTTTGGCTTTGTCAAGGGGAGATCCTGCCTGCTGAACCTGGCTGACTTATTTAAGGCAGTCACCAAGGCTGTGGATGAGGGTAAGGCAGTGCATACAGCCTACCTTGACCTGGTCAAGGCCTTTGATACCATTCTCCACTCAGGTATTATTGATAAACTCACCAAACTAGGCATCAATCCTTACAACACTAGGTGGGTTGCAAATTGGCTCACAGATAGGACCCACAGAGTGAAAGTTGCAGATTTCAAGTCAGACTGTCGATCAGTCATGAGTGGAGTCCCACAGGGCTCAGTCCAGAGCCTTCTCCTGTTTGGCATCTACTTCTCAGAAGTCCAAGCCAACACAGAATGACTGTGGCTGGCCAAGTTTGCTGATGACTGTAAGCTAGGAGTCATTATCAACTCCCCAAGTGATGCAGACATCCTACAAAAGGGCCTCTCTGAGACCAGTGACTGGTGTCGGAACCATGGCATGAAGCTTAACACCTAAAAATGCGTTATCATCCCCTTTGGAAAAAAATTAGTTCCCACGAATTACCACGTTGATGGGAGCTCATTGAACACTGAAGGGGCCATAAGAGATCTGGGCACCCAGGTCGACAGCCACCTCACTTTGACCACCGCATTGCCACTGTGGTCAGAACATCCTTCTACATGGCACACCTTATAATCAAAGGTTTCGCATCCAGGAAGAGAGAGGTCATCATCCCTCTCTACTCATCCCACATTAAACCAGTCATTGAATATAACGCCCTGTTTGGTATGAACCTGAAAAGACACCTACAACAGCTGGAGAGGCCACAAAAGTACCTCACAAAAAGGATCATAGGATCATAGGCCTTAAACACATGTCCTACATGGACAGACTCAAGAAACTTCAGCTGTTCTCAGCCTCTTATCGTCTACTTAGAGGTGATCTCTGCTTGACTTACAAAGCCATGTACGACCCAGTCCTACTTGAAATGCTATACCTAAAGAAATCCCAATCCCCCATGCCACATATGCTCCAGAGATCACAACCTCATTACCCCAATTAACAGAACATGCTGGAGGGACAGGTTTGTCTCACAAAGACTGCTTATACTCTGAAATAAGCTTCCTATTCATGTCAAGCAGATCATCTCATTGGCCCTCTTCAAGAGAAATCTTGATGAGTGGATGGATAACACAAAGTTCACTCCAGGGATCATTCCAGTTGCCCTACTGGATATGGGCAGTGTGAACAAACATTGGGTAGCATGGTGCCTGGGCAATTTTTGGGGGGGTTAGGCTTGTAAAGGCTCCAGGGCCATTATCCTAGTACACATCTATGAAGCCATAAGTCAATGAATATGTGATCTGGATATCCCACCACTGCCCACCAATTAATATATGATGCGGCTATCCCACTAATATGTAATGTCCCTGCACTGGCCCAGTAATCAAGGAGCCTCAATCCTCACCACTGGCAACAATGGGAGGACGTACACATGGGAAAGATGACAGGTACACATGTAGTAAAGTGCAATGTCCCTTAAGAGCACACAGAGACCACAGTCAGTCTGGGGCTGGCTTTGCCCTCTTTTCCAGATCCCCAATAAGACTCCCCACTGGCACTGCTATAGTTCTCAACTGAGTGGCCAGACCAAGACCTCCAGTACCCTCTCTGTCCAACCAGTGCTTCGTGTCCCTGCCCAAGTTACTGACACACACCCACACTTTGAGATTTGATTTGCAAACAAAAACACACACACACACACACACACACACACACACACACACACACACACACACACACACACACACACACACACAGACCTAGTAAAGGCTGGCACAGATTTACTAGCTATGCCCACCTTTTTTCACTGACTATAAGGTAGTTATCACTGCCACCAACCAACTCTTTATCAGCTACTTTAAGACCCTTAGCAAAGGGTGTCCAATCTTACTGTGTAATGTTACTATTAATCCAAATGGTAGTGTGACCAAGACACAAGGCTATTAGGAGTGGCCCACAGTGTCACCAAATAAATATGCAAGTACTCTCAGACCTCAAATATGTCTCACAAATATCGGCCACAAAGATATGTTTAAATACATTTAATAATATATAATAAAAGAACAAGAAAATACTCAAATCATCACAGTAACTTCAGACGTCAGCATCACAGGAAATATTTAAAACAATTTTGCAGGACAGGCTCAAATAAATAAAGTAAACATCTAAGTTATACTTCACTATATTCCTAACTGTATCTAAAAGAAATTACTGTACCCTACTTAACTTACTTACAACAAGCAGGAAGAAGAGGTGAATGGATGTTTCCAGGTCAAAGACAAAATACAAAATACCCTGTCTCTCTCTCTCTCTCTCTCTCTCAGAGTTCATAAATGAATCTCATATATTACTACTGGGATACTTGCAGGATAACATCGCTTTTGTCATCTGACTATACCAGGTGAAATCCCTCCCCCCATTGCTAGAAACTGCCAGTATTTTAGCATCTCCCTGTGAAAAATATACAATCTCTCAGATCTTTGCAACTGCTGAAACACATAAAACAATAAAACACTTGTAAAACAATGCAGAAAGTTCTCTAGTTCTAGACATCCTGTCTCCTTGCTGCATTGAAACTAACTTTTATAGCACAATCATAAAACAATTTAATTTCAACTATTTTCTTGAAGTTTTTCAAGTTAACTCTCTATGTTCTAGTTTCCACTATTAAAACATATACATTTACACAGGTACAATAGTTTATATACATTTCTGTTCTAATCCTGCAATGTACACTGTAGTCACACATCTAGGCTCAGTACTGTATAAACCATATTCAACACACACTTCTGTACCAGCAGTTTAATATACACATAACATACAGTTCTAATACATTTGTAAGACAAGCATATGGATCATGTTGATATTCACAAATTACATGATTATTTACAAAATTCCAGTTAACTGGGCTGGCAATGTCTCTCTCTATCACACCTCCACATAAATTATATTAATATTCACAAATGACATATAATTATTTACAAAATTCCAGACAGCTAGGCTGACAATATTTCCTTTTTTGTGACAAGGGGGATAAGAGAGTTGGACTAGTATTCTGTTGCAGGAAGATATAATCCAGTTAAGGGAGATAAAATTATTCACCATTTATGGGGATAACAAGCAAAGGCTACATTGCTTCAGGGAATTAAGCTGTCAATAAGGCAGATAAGTTGGCTATGAGAGGTTGCAAACAATAAAGAAAGACTTATACAAGTTGGCATAACGGTTAAGGTGTTTACCTACCCGACACAACGTTCAGAGTTTGAGTCTCAAATGAGGTAAATGGCTAGGCTTAAAATGGCCCACAAGGGTAGATACTCTGGTACTAACCTATGAACCTAAACAGACTCCATTCACACCTTTCAGTAGTGAAGCTGGCATAATGGCAAAGGTGCTTGGCTTACAAATGCAAGATGCAGAGTTTGATTCTCAAATGGGATAATTGGCTAGGTTGAAAATGGTCCACAAGGGCAGTTAGCCTAGGAATAACCTATGAACAAGGGGGGAAGAACAGGAGTAGTTATTTAAGTATATAAAGGGCTTAGGGTTGAGGGTGGTGAAAAATGTGAGGAGTAGTTTGGATGGCTTGTTTGTAAGATTTGTGTGAAGTAGTAAGTTGTTTTTATGGCCTGAATGCACTTGAGTGAGAGGATCAAAAAGTTTGGGAAGCAAATAAACAAAGTGCAATAAGGGGGGAAGAACAGGAGTAGTTATTTAAGTATATAAAGGGCTTAGGGTCGAGGGTGGTGAAAAATGTGAGGAGTAGTTCGGATGGCTTGTTTGTAAGATTTGTGTGCAGTAGTAAGTTGTTTTTATGGCCTGAATGCACTTGAGTGAGAGGATCACAAAGTTTGGGAAGCAAATAAACAAAGTGTAATAAGAGTGTTACCAATTATTATTAATTTATTTATTGACAAAATGAAGGATTATTAGTTGTACAGAGGATTAAAAAAGGAAAGAGGGACTTTCTTCAATGGCATAAGTAAACAGGCCTGTATACTGCATTTCTGGTTAACAGATGCTAACAGTATTGAGGAAATAATAAATGTTTGGTTCATAGGAGATGAAAATTCTGACCATGCTCCAGTAGCAACATTGTAGAAAGATACTAAATGAAAGAGGTTAAATGGAAATATAATGTTGAAATTAGCTGGGAAATGAAGATGTCCAATCATTCAAAGTGAAACCATCACAAATGTTAATTTAGGAGCAGGTAGAATGCCATTAAATCAATATGGAGGAGTACATTATGGCTGAGAGACATGGTAAGAGTAAGAAGATGAGATGCAGGAATATTCAGTGCTATAGAGGGAACTCAGATACATTCAAAATGCTTTTGGCTCAAGTAATGCATTTTGCAATGAATATCAAATGAAAGTAAAGGTGAAGCTGGAGATAAGTAGGAAGACACTTTACTTTATGCTGGGCATCTGGGGTGTCTGATTCTAAACTTCTTGACTTTAAATTGAAAGCTGAAAAAATAGATACAGTTCAAGGATTTAGAATTGTAGAGGGGACCCGGTGGACAAAAAAAAAAGAGGGAAATCCTGGATAGCTTTGTAGATTCCTACAGTGGTTTGTATGCAAAGGGTAGGCAAGGATCCCGTGTTTTAGTTTCTGCAGAGGGATGATAAGGATCAAAATTATCATGGGGACATACTCAGATATGTTCTATGTATAAAAATATGGTACAAGAGGAAGCTATTGGTGGAATGCAAAACTCCAGGAAGTCATCAAAATAAAGGAGGAGTGCAGGAAAAAGTATGAGATAGAAAAGATGGACCAGGCTAAGAAGGAATGCTGGTTGCCTAACAAAGAGCCTAAGGGAGCAGTTGCAATAACAAAGAACAAGGCATCAGATTCTCTCTACCATCTTCTGGAAAGTGATTCAGCTGATGGCACAAAGAAGCTCTATCAGGTTGCAAGACAAAGAAAGAAAGATAAAGAAGGTAGCTTTCAGGCACACTTCATACAGGATGTCAGCAACAAATCTGATCACCAGTTCTCAAGACATCAAAAGCATATAGAAGGAGTACTTCCAGCAGCTTATGAATGAATGTACAAGGAATAGTCGGCGTCCCTGCTAAATGGTTTTCTCACCAAAAGACTCCGGAACAGTAGAAAATGATAGTGAGATGCCAACCACAAAGGAGGAATATCAAGATGTCCAATATAAATCACTTGTAACTAATCAAGAAGACTCTGGCGACTCAGAAAATATCCAAAACTTTTATTGAATGAACAAAAGATGAGCGCTTTCGCGTGGTCCGTCCACGCTTCATCAGAGGAAAATGAAGTCAGGGAAATCAGTAGGCTCAGATGAGGTCACTGCAGATATGATCAAGATGAATTAGAGAAGAAATGGCTCCTGAGGGTACTCATAAGAGTATGGAGAGAAAGGAGTATCCCAGATAACTGGAGAATAAGCATTCTAGTGCCACAGTACAAGAACAAAGGGGGCATTCACAACTGTGGGCAGTATAGAGGTAGCAAAAACCTCTCACACTGCATAAAAGCTCTGGAGAGGGTGACAAACAAATAAGTGGAGTAGTAGAAAGTAAGATGGGGGATGAAGAATTTGGATTCAAATTAGGATGCAGCACAACCAACCCGATTAGGATGCAGCACAACCAACCCGATGTTTGCAGTGAGACACATAGGTGAGAAGCTGGAGATAAGGGAAGAGCCCATCTGGGCAATCCTAGACTAGAAGAAAGCATATGCCAAGTTGCCAAGAAACCTGATTTCTTCCAAATCTCAGAGTAGCTCCCAGTAGGACTGGATGTGCATCTAGGTTCAGCTCTCAGCCAACTGCTGTTCATACTGGTGATGAACTACATTAGCTAACACGTCAGAGAGGACATATCAAAAACCTGCTGTATACAGGTGATGTAGCATTACAGGCAGACTCTGAATGAGAACTTCAGCAAATGATAGTGGAATGGAATGAAAAACTGAAGGCACACAGGATGAAACTGAGTACTGACAAGACAGTTGGCAGCAAATGGGGAAAATCAGAATAAGCTTAAAATTGAGAAAGAAGGGAAATAGTGGAACAGGTTAACAGCTTCAGGTATCTGGGCGGGGTGGTTGAGGAGAAGGGAAGTCTGAAGAAGGGTTCAAAGCTAGAATCAGAAGGGTTGCAACCAAAATAGCAGAGTGTCATGGGTAGTGTGTGTGACAGATGAATGCCAAAGAAGGTGAAAAGTAAGGTGTCCAAAACAGTGATGCAACCAGTACTACTGTATGGTACAGAAACCTGGGCAGTAAAGGCAGAACAATTGAGGAAGCTAAAGGCGATGGAGGTGAAATCCCCGAACTAAGCGATAGGATGTACACTGTGGGACAGATAAAGAAATAAGGACATCAGAGCAGAAGCCCAAGTAGTTTCAATTGAAGAGAAGGTCAAAGAGAATGGATTACAGTGGCCCAGGCACATGCAGGAAAGCAAAAGACAAACTTGTGAATATTTAAAACAAAGTAGGCAAGAGGGACTGAAGACATCCAGGAACGAGATGGATGGATTGTCTGACAGAAGACCTATGAAAGTCAGGAGTGACCATCAAAGAAGGTTGGAGAGTGGCAGAGTTAAGAGATATGACAACAGCTGACACAGCACCCTGACCCCATGTAGAAAATGGAAAAAGGGGACTGATGACAATGATGATGCTCGGGGTTGTATACGTATGCTGATGCTTTGTTAACCTGTGCCAGCTCATACAAGATGTTTTTGAAAATATTAGCATACATCTTTTTTTTTTAACCCGGCGACCTTTTAACCCAAAGTGCACTGCATTATTTTCTAATGAAGACTGCTAACGTGTGTGTGGTTCTCAGACAACTCAGACATTGCCACTGTGAAGTATCTGAACTTGTGCTTTCTTCTGATCATATTGTAAGACTTTTAGGGCAAGATGGAGCTGAGTACTGGAGACTTTATGGCCCTGCAAGCAGTTAATAGCTCCCTAAAAAACTGGCTCTGTGGTATAGAGGGGCGGAGTCCTGATTATGTCCTAGACAACCAACGTTTGATTAATAGACCTGACACAGGAAGGGCCAGGAAGCAAGGGGGAGGAGTGAAGGTTCATGGGCCTCTCACCTCTCCCATGGGACATGACTGCTGTCAGAAGGTGCTTCAACAAAGTATTAGTTTAAGGGTGTGCACATTTATGCAACCAGCATATTGTGCATTTTTTATTTTTTATATTTTTCCCCTAACAGATTTGTTTGTTTTTCAATTGAATTGAAAAGGTTATAGGTCACATTAAAGGTGGGAAAAGACTTGAAATGATTTATTGTGGTCTCATTATTTTATATCACAAAAACCTTGCATTCTAACAGGGGTGTGCACACTTTTTATATCCACTGTAGTTGGAGATAAGCTTGTTGAAAGTGAATGCATAAACTATCTCAAGATAATAGCATAAGAAATATTTTAAGCTATCCTCCCATCTGCATGTTTACTCCTTTTACCTTGAAAATGTCTGTATGGGTTTCATTACATTTATGAATGTTTTGAACCTTGTATGTTTTTTATCTAGTTTAGAAAATATAAAAGGGCTTATATCTGTGCATATGGTTGAATCTCTCTTTATACTGAGATATTCCATATCATGATACTATTCTAATAAATAATGTGTTTGCATCCACAATCTTTGACCATTTGTAAATTGAGCTTAATAGCTGTATGATATTAGGTGTTGACACATCTTCCATTTCAGTTGGTGTTATGAATTTCATTCTTAACCAAGGTTTATTTGTTTGAATAATATCACTTAAGCCTCTGGTATCGATCTCTGACAAATACTGGGTGCCCATTTCAGTAAGTGATTTTAACTTACATTTTGTCTTTGAGTTCCTGCGAGTTTCAGTGATGTTAATGCAGCTTTAGATTATATGCATATTATTTACTGCACTGGTAATAACTGCATTCTTTATTTAGGTTTATATTCACAGTTGTGAGGTTCCATTACAGCATATGCTACATGCATTGACTGGGAAGGGCCCAGTACTTTGAATTGCGTTTCTGTCATAAATGCATAGCAGAGAGAGGGCCCTGCAAGTAATGGATGTGTACATCTGGCAGTTTGTATAAATGTGTATGTATGACTAAATGTATTCTATGGTATTAAACACAAAAGTTAAAACATAAAGCAGTGTGACATATCTTATACTATGGGAAAATCAGGCAGTGAAATCATTGAACAATCTGCAGGTTCTCCAGCCCATTATATGTATTGCACATATGGGGCAAAATCTTATCAGTACACTGCATACTGGCATAAACTAACTAAACCAAACTTTGATTCATGCTTTTCTAACAATGGAACTTTTGATACAACTAAAATACTGCATTTACGAACAAAATTAGTACACGAAAAAGGAACAGTTATAATGACTGGTATACTGAAACTTTTAAAGGAGACAAGGACTCCACTGCAAAGGGGATAAAAGATACAAATGACAAATTGTTGCAACAAGTTAAAGAACTTAAAAATACAGTTAAAGCATCTAATACCATACCAACTGCTGCTTCATATCCAGTCACATTTCAAATGACCATACTGTAGTTGGGGGGGGCTCTTCCAGCAAAGATGATCGGCTTCCATTCTTCCCTCATCACAGAAACAATCAGGTCACCCACTCATCCAAATTAGACAGAGGTCAGTCTACAACCCCACAGAAAGTGTATCTATACATGTCACTCCTTCTGCATCTGCACACTTGGCCTCAGCTTCACCCCAACCCAAACATTCTAGTACTGTCCACCCCAAAACTTTGTCCTCTGACTCAGATTGGGATGGGAGCATCTCATAACATGACGAGGTAGAATATTTAGGTAAAAAGTATACTTTACTCCAAGGGAGCCCGCAGGATTTTTTGCAGGGGGGTGCAAACCCAAGCCCTGCCCATGCAGCCCCACCCCCTCTGTTGCCCTGCCCACTCAGCCCCACCCCCGCCCATGCAGCTATTCCAGTGTCCCATTACTTGGCTATTTCTCCCCATTTGTCAGACACTGTTCAAATCTCTCAGTGTGCATACTGCTTTATGCTTTACTTCTACAATTACTACAGATATCTGGATTTAATTTACAGCTTTTATTTCAAATTTTATAGCACAAACACTGATAGACATTGACTAAACCTAAACAAAGCAATAGTCTTACAATGAAAACAGACTTAGCATTAAAACTTCTCTACCTTTGATAGGCTCCTTGCACACATTTTTAGAGCCATGCAAAAGTTCTTTGATTCACCTTCCTGACTGTTAAATTATACTACATAATAATTGAATTATATCCCTTGTATAATACAGCACCACTTGTTAGATAGTGTGTTTTAAATTTATAGTTCTGAGCATTTTTCCTTTAAGCAATGAAACAAAAATGAACCAATAATGACAACCTTCCCAATTCAGAACATTTCAACCATAAAGGGCCACTCAAACTTCTGTCATACAATCCACCAATATCAATCAATATGCAGAATCTCTGCAGAAGTATAAATCATCTGAATAATTCCACATTAAAGAGATCTGAAACCAATGAAGAGGTTGTTGCTAGAAAAAACTTTATTTCAGTGTTTCATTTACAAATTCAGTGTCTGTTGCCCTTGAAGAATAAATTGCCTGTGCTACATTAAAATAAATGGTAAGTTGGTATATTGCAATAGGGAATGAGTGGCAGGCTGAAAAACACGTTCATAGTTATTAGGTGTCATCCAAAGGAGGACATACTAAGAACTGCAGTACCATACCCCCCTTAAAATACAAATGTACATGCTGTATGAATAGAACCTACAGCCCTTTGCATCAAGATGCAAGTATGCTACCTGCTGTGCTAACACTGTTTTAAAATTCTATACCACAATAATGATACCATTTGCTAAACAAAACAGTTGCACATTTTAAGCAGACTTAGCATGAGCAGCAGTAACCTTTGCTTCCCTTGAAGCTCACAATTCCTTGAAAATGCACTTGAAAATAAATTTCACCTGCTAGGGCATTTCTCTCTCTCTGAAACACACACACACACACACACACACACACACACACACACACACACACACACACACACACACACACACACACACCTCAACTTCTTAGTGCAAGAAATACATAAATAGATTTTTTCAAAGTTACAACAACTGTAAACTCTGTGACCATGGTGTGTGTTTGTTTTTGACAGAAACGTATAAAGGAAGTTACAACAACTGTAAACTGTGTGACCATGATGTGTGTGTGTTTTTGGCAGAAAGGTATAAAGGAACTCATGGCTATGTATATAGTTGAATATCTCTGTACTGCAGTACTCCCTACCATGATGCTGCTTTAATAGTGTGTTTGCATTCAGAAACTTTTACAGTTTTTATACTGAATTTTATAGCTACATGAATTAGAAAATAACCAATTTCCTTTTCAGAGTCTAAGCTAAACAGTCCACTCCTTACAAGCACTGCTTCCCCTGGAAAACATCTATATATGCATCACAGAGACCTAGTTCAAGACCGATGACAGCACTCCTTTAATGCAGGATTTCAATACCTGCCACAAGTTCAGGCCTATCACCTGAGATGAAAAGGTGATGGTGTCTACATATTCTTAAACAACATTTCATCATCTCCAGACTTGCTAGGTGAGATAATGACGTGGAATTCCTCTGCATCCAACTTAGCATTAACAAAACTCCTTACTGTGTCATACCTAACTATAGGTCCCCTCTATGTACCCCATCATTCCATATCTCCTACCTAATATGGTGTCCCTATGCATTAAACCAACACCATTATTCTAGGAGACTTCAATCACGTTTTCTTCCAAAATTGCCATTTTGAGGAATGATTATTAGGGGAGAGCAACATTGAGCCAAAATTGGGGACAATGGAGAGGTTTGGATATTCCTAATTCTACAAAGCGATTTGCACATACCTCTCAACCTCTTAATGCAGGAAATCACAAGGCCAAATATATTGGGGGAAACATACAAACGCTACTAAAATTGCTCTTGTATAAACTTAAGACAGTTGATAGAACGGGTCTTGCATTAGCATGCATTCTTCTGAAGGCTATGACATCTGAAACTCAATGTCTGTCATTTAGTGACTTCATTGTATGAGGAACAAACCAAAAATAAGAAGTAAATATCTATTCATTCTGCAAAATATGGACAACTGAGAGGTATAGTTCGACCGGGGCTGTCTGAGTTTGCTACCCCCCCCCCCCACAAAATCATGGTCGAATGGAGCCTCCCCCCTGCAGCCATTCCAATGTCCCATTCCTTGGTTATTTTGCCCCATTTACCATAAACACTGTAATGTGCATACTGCTTTACTTCTGTGATGATTTAGATTTCATTTGAAAGTTTTATTTTGCATTTTACAGCACAAACCCTAATAGATATCTGTTAAACAAAGCAATGCAGTCTCACAATGAAAATAGACTTAACATTAAAACGTCTCTGCCCTTGAAACTCACATGCATTAAAACAGCATTGAAACCCACATTCAAAGAAAATACATTTTGCCAGTGGCAGATAAATATTAACTCTGGGCTGTCTTCAAAATTGTAGGCCCCTTGAACATGAAACATACACATGCTCTTTGATACACCTTCCTGACTGTATTACATTATATTCCTTGTACAATATAGTATAGTAGTTAGAGGGCATTTTAAGTGCATTGTTTTGAACATTTTCCCAGTAAACAATGAAACAAAATGCATACACCAATGACAAAACTGCCCAATTCAGAACATTTCCATCATAAAAAAGTCTACTCAACCTTCTATAGTCCACCAGTATCAGTAAATATGCACAATCTCTGAAGTAGTAAAATCCACATTAAAGAAATCTGTAACTAATAAAGAGGTTGCTGCTAGCAAACAACTTTAAATGTCATTGTTTCATCTACAACTAAAGTGCCTGTTGCCCTTGAAGAATAAATTGCCTTTGTTGCATGCATTAACAACATGATAAGCTAGTAATACTGCATTAGGGAATGGATAGCAAACTGATAACAGGTTCATAGTTACTAGGTATCTTTGCCAAAAAGGACTGCAGCATCCACCCCCTTTACAACACAGTACAGTATCAGCAATGCATCTACCTACTGTGGGAGTAGAACCCACAGCCTTCAGCATCAAAAGCAAGTACACTACCTGTTGTGCTATTAATGATACAAGCAGACTAAGCATAAGCAGCACTAAACCTTTGCTCCCCTGCAACTGTCAGCTCCTTGTAAAATCTACTCGACACTCAGCTGTATCTCTGAACTTTGCAGCACAAGAAATCTGGAAAAAGACAAAATTTATTGGGGGGGGGGGCAAAACCCAGGGACACATTTTAAACATTGAATAAAATGCTGCATTACCACCATACATTTCACTGCCACGTCTTGAACCCAGGGGACCCTATGCAAAACAGTCAGAGCAACATACCACTATGCCAAATCAGCTGTTTTGTGAAAGAGGAAGACTGAAACTTAAATGGCTACCATTTAGTGAATTCAGTTCTCACCATAGCACAGCTGTCAACCTCTTAGCACAAAACACCTGAACAAAGCCAATAATGGGCACAAAACACCTGAACAAAACCAATAATGGGTGAATACAGCCCCCAAACATTCAGTGAATTCAGTTCTCACCACAGCTCTCAATCTCTTAGCAAAAAACACCCGGACAAAGCCAGTAATGGGGGAATATAGCCCCCAACCTTATTCAGTGAATTCAGTTCTTACCATAGCTCTGAACCTTAGCACAAAACCTGGATGAAGCCAATAACGGGGGGAATACAGTCCCAAAGATAGGGATAAATTTCAAATATCCATCTTATACACTTAGAAAATTGCTAGAATAAAAAGCTTGTGTTACCATGCACTTTTTGAAGAATATGAAGTCTGATATTCAAATGAGTGTCATTTTTTTAACATTTGTTAACCAGAAAAGTCTGACTTGGAACAAAAGCTAATATTTAGCAGAGGCCCAGGGAGAAACTCCAAACAGACATGTTTTTGTAAGATGGGAGGAAACAAAAACAGGGAGGGCATACAGATTCCACACAGAAGGTAAGGCACCCCAGCAAAGAATCAAACCAGAGAACATGTAGCTGTCAGGCAACAATACTACTACTGGCTTTGCAAGTACACAAATACAGAAACCACAGTTTTTATGAGAAACAGAACAAGTATGAGGGAAAAACCTGCAACATTACGCACACCTCTCACTCTGAAATCACACACACACACACACACACACACACACACACACACACACACACACCTCTCACTCTGAAATCCCACACACCTCTCACTCTGAAATCCCACACACCTCTCACTCTGAAATCCCACACACCTCTCACTCTGAAATCCCACACACACACACACCTCTCACTCTGAAATCCCCACACACACACACACCTCTCACTCTGAAATCCACCCCCCCACACACACACAGAAAGGGGTCTACTTCACATCACTGAAATCCTATTTCACTAACTTTCAATTCACTGAGACCAAATCACCTAATTTTCAAAATACTGAAATTTTATTTCACTGAATCTCATTTCACTGAATTGTAAGCCATATACTTGATGTGGGTTTCCATTCACCTTTGACTTGTTTGCGATAAAAAGAATTTCTGTAACTTACAGTGCTGACTGTCAGAATACCAACAGTCCTGTAGAAAGTGGTGTTGTACTGTTTTTAAATGTGGGTATGTCTCTTTGCATTTGTATGGGACGTATCTAAAGTAATATGGTGAATGTTTTGTGTGTTCCCAGCAGTAGCGGCAGCGAGTAGAGTACTGTAAGGCAAATAAAAGGTATATGCCCTTTTTCCCCACTGTAGTGTGATCCTGGAGTTAGTATATATAGTTAGGGGGTGTGGGGACAGAGGCCCCACATTGGGGGTGTGGTGGATGTAGCCCCCCACTTAGTTTGGTTTTATACTGTCTGGTTTCTGTTAAGAGGGTAAGTAGTTTTTAAGTTCTGGAAAGAGGTAGTCATTAGTGTTGTGTGTGTTTGTCTATAGTTTCCCATTTACCGTGTTGAAATTTAGCATTGTAAGCTTTTGGTGAAATGAGATTCGGTGAAATGAGTTGTCAGTATTTTGAAATTTAGGTGATTTGGTCTAGGTGAAATGAAAGTCGGTGAAATGGGATTTCAGTGATGTGACGTAGACCCAGAGAGAGAAAGAGAGAGAGGTCTGTGACTTTTTTTGTTGGCTATGCTATTTATTGAATGGCACAGTTAATGATGCCCATTTTATCAGCTATAAATAGCAAAGAGTAAGCACCACACATTGCAGATTGTCCACATTGCAAAACTTGATGGACAGCAAGCTAGCTGCAACCAGAAATGTAAGGGGTGTTTACCTCACAGAGAAGGAAGGAGGTACAATTAGTTGAATGTCTATGTATATAATTCGGAGAAACTTTGCAAGATAAATAAATGCTGGGCATGTAAACATAAACTCTCAGACAAATGTAAAGGATGAACAGTTAAGATAACAACACCAGCAGGTGAGCAATTGAGTAAGTCAGTGTTATATCAGCATGGGTAGTAGCTCCACTGAATAAAAATACATTGCCTGTGCCAATTTGCACTTCAGATGCATACTTTCTTGGGGAAACCATGTCTCGTGGTAGATGATATGATAGCTTCCTCATCCCTGGAAAGCATGATTGCACTGCCATCTTAAAAGGCTATGCTCCAGAGAGTTAATCGGTTAAGGAAACACATAATAACTAATGTGGTAAATGATATAAGTCTAACAAATTTAAATATTGAGGACTATCCATCTAAGTGTAGGTTGTTACAGATAAAAAGGTATACAGAGAATACCAGTGTTACAAGGGTGTTAGTATTTTCAACAAAACAAGGTCTCACTGATTTAAGTATTTCTACCATCTGGCTTAAGGTCAGTACATTTCTTATGAAAGGACACATTTGTAGACAGCTTTACAGTGTTCATGGCTTTGTCACTTACTGCGGTAGTAGAAGGACAATCCCACTAATATACTGTTTAATGTCCATAAAATCCTTAAAAGAGCATATGACTAGTTGTGCAAAGGATATTCAATAAGCATTTTAAATGTGTTCTGTATTATTTCAAAGTAGAGGCAATTACAAATATTAAATGTTACATTTTAATGGTGCCATTTCCAAAGCATTTATTTCATTTTACACAAAATGTGTGGGGAAAGTGCACTAATTAATGCTTTCCAGTCTGCATTGTAACTCAAACAAATTTCACCTTGAAGTAAAAAAAATCAGTAACATTAGCATTTCTGATTTTTGTGATGTGATAGAAACTTTCTACAGTATTCAGGAAACATTCCCTACTGAGAGCCAAGAACTGATACAGTATTTCTAACACTGCTATGCCCTTGGGTAAACTGAGAAAAGTTATGTACAGAAGCATGACCACAGCAAGATTTCCACCACTATACCTGGTCACATTTTGGAATGTGTGCACACTAAACCATCGATTTTTACCAACAACTCAGAAATTGGTAGAAGCTTGGCACAGCAGGCAATAGTATCTCCTTGGATGAAGAGTTTCTGATCTAAAGTCCATTATATCTGTTACAATAAGGGAAATAATACTGTAATGGAGGTATGATTGTACATGCCTACAAACTGTCCATCTCCTGAAAAAGAAGAAACTGCGGAACCATACCAAGCAATGTCAGCATATATTTGGCAATAAGGGCACCATTTAAAGCAAGGTGTATGAATTCATAGCCTTAGATCAATTTTTAAAATTCTGACCAAAACAGATTTTTCCCAGCCCAGAATGCTGTTATCAGAAGAGTAGATGAAAACACTAATCTTTCAGCCATAGAAACTATGCCACACACTACAACACTTTACCACCTGTTTAATCTAAGTTTGAAAATAAGGGAAAACTACTGAATTCTAAAATAGTTTTAGTAAAAAAGACTTTGCATCTCAACCTAATAAAAATGAGAGAAAACAGAACACAACACTCTCAGTAATTAACTGAAAATGAACTACAGGTACATCACAATGCACCACTTTCTCATTTTTTAAATAGATATATTTTTTTGGAAGTATATTATAAAGCTAGATAACTACTGTTGCTTCTTAACCCATCTTAATGTTGGAAGCAGCAGTCTGTAAATGCAGGCAGCTGTGAGAACACAACTTGGTCATGCAGACAGTCTATATAACACAGTTGAATCACTTTACACAACACACTTGTCAAACCAAGAAAAACTCAGGCCTTTCCCATATCACTATTTACTCATACTAGGAAATCTTAGTTTGGAGTAAATGTTGCATACATTTATTTACCAACTGTCATTCTAGCTAAGAAAACAATTATTGTAAAGTGATCATCAGCTAACACTGACCACAATTAAATATGTACATCTGCTGTTTAGAAAACATTACACTTTACAGGTTTCTATAGCAAATGCCTCAGTCATAGAGTACCTAACATTCTTATTTACTTGCAGAGAATAATCGTTATTCAAGCAATTATAGCTGATTTCTAATTCGATTTATTAAGCAGCTATTGAAATTATTTTCAACAGTAACAGTTTAAAATCAATGGCAATAATTGTATCTATGAGGAAAAATAGAAAAAAATACATTGCTGTTTTGAATGTACAAGATTAATTAAAAATGTTCTTATATTTTAAAGAGCTGCTAATGCAAGTTGTTTGAGACCCAAAAACAAAAGCCAGTTGTATTAGACAGTTTTACTTAATGGCTGTATTTAGGATTTGGAGTTAGTTCCCATTGCCTTTACCTACCGATTTCATTCTTACATACACGCAAACACACTTCTATCTACTTCTTACATCCACAGACTCCGAGTCCTACCTACCTAGTTCTTACACACACACACACACACACACATATCACCTAAACTCACACACCTACCTTTCACTTCTACATTCATCTGCACGAACGTCCTCTCTTGAATTAAAATTTCCAGTAGGCGCGAAAGAAAAGGACACAAACCATCAGCCGCGCACAGACACAGATGACGAAAACAGGTCGCAAACACCTGTTGCGTCTGTGCGACTGGACAGGATGCAAAGGGCGTTCTTAAAGAGGAACGCCCTTTAAAAAAAAAAACTTTTTTTATTTAAATTAATTTCCCGGCCAGCCGGTTCCAGGGGGGTGCAAGTGCACCCCCTTGCACCTGCCTGCGGGCGCCCTTGCTTTACTCATCAAAAGGCAAGACAGACTATAAAGCAATAAGAGCAGACTGATAATTTTTTTACTTTTCCTAACAGCAGTCAAGACCCACAAAAATGTAAGGATGAATTAAGCATTATTATTCAAATCTGTGAACCCACCCTTGCAGACTTAAGGCAGTTGTTAAAAGCCATAGACCTGCCTGAGATATATATATACATTATATATACATATAGATATATATATATATATATATATATATATATATATATATATATATGACAAACCGAAAGACAAAAACAGACTGGCCCCAGAAGGGGACCCACATTATTCAACTGCTGAAGGGAAGAGAGCATTAATGGAAGTCAGAGAGAAGATCTTTCAAAAATGTTGACAATCTGTCCTGTTAAACCAAATTGGGATAAAATTACTGCACATAAGGGTGAAACACCAGCTGATTACTTTAGCAGACTTAGGGAAGTATTTTCAGTCTGGTAGTGCAGATCCAATGGTAAACGCTAAAGCAGCTTTTAATTCTGCTTTTGTGCAAGGACTCTTAACTAATGTGCAGGTATTGTTAAAGCAAAACCCGGTATCTTGGCAGGAAGATGAAATAGATAAATTAACAAAATTCGCAGAGCACTACATGGATCAAGTAGGCAAAAAAAGAAGAGACGCAGAAGATAAACTCATGCAAATACAGAGCTTTGAATGAAGAGGTAGTGGAGGGGCAGAGGTAGGCAAGGTAGACAGAGTAGAGGAAGAGCAATGAATATTCAACATAATCAAGCCGGGAGGGGAGCTTGTCACAACTGTGGGCAAATGGAACACTGGAAAGGAGAATGCCCTAATCCACAACAGCAACAACTGCTAATGCAGCAGTGGCAGAATCAAAATCCTTCCAATGTTCCTCTACCACCCACATCCCAAGAGTGGCAACAAATGTCAGGGGGAATGTACTGACAACATTTGGGGGGGGTGAGGTTACACATAAGAACATTAATGCAAGTAGATCAAGAAGGATCTTTTGTTAAGTTAAAAGTAGTACAAAAAGATGTACCATTTCTGACCGACACTGGTGTGACTCAATCTGTGTTGAAAATAAGTGACCAGGATAAAATTCCAGTATCATCTGAAAAAGTGTTAGTATTGTCTGTAACTACCACCACCACTGTTTTTCCTGTATCTAAACGTATTCTGGTCTCTTTAGGACCCATTGAAAATAAGCATGCCTTTGATTACCACCTCAACTCCAGCACAGGTTCATAGGTTAGTACTAGGCTAACTGCCCTTGTGAGCCATTTTAAGCCTAGCCAATTATCCCTTGGGAGACTTGAACCCTGCACCTTGTGTTTGTAAGGCAAACACCTTAAGCATTAGGCCACCCACTTAATGGGTAGGGATATGCTTTGTAAATTAGAATGTACTATCTTTTGTACTGCATGGCATTTATTTTGATGTATTGGCTGAATCTGAAGAAGAAGTGATTGCTGTACTTAGTGCTACTGAGGAAAGAACAGAAGAGTCATGTTCAGGTGCAGATGGCAGACTGTTACAGCAGGTTTCTGGCATTTTGTGGGCAAGATATTCTAATGAGGTAGGTGTGTTAAAATCTGCCATACCTGTAAAAATATCTGTGGATCCTATGAAGCTACATTCTTGCATAGCACAGTGTCCTTTAAAACCAGAAGCAGTACAGCGAATCAAACCTGTAATTGAATCTCTGCTTCAGCAGGAAATTATAGCAAAAACAAGTAGTTGCAGTAATACTCCCATTTTTCCAGTTAAAAAGCCAGGCAGAGATACATACAGGTTTGTACAGGACTTAAGAGCAGTCAATCAGGTTGTCATCTCTTTATACCATGTAGTGCCAAATTCAGCACAACACTGTGGGCTGCTTGCTTTTCTATAGCAGATTTATGTTCAGCTTTCTTTTCTCTTTCTCTTGGACATGCCTACATGCCACCCCATGCCCAAACTAGCCAAATCTGCCCACTTAGTATCCACATCATACCAAGAAGGAGCTTCTCTTTTAGGAATGATTACATATTGGCATCCTAATCTACTGCCAGTATAGTGGAAGACAATACTCTTGTACCAGCTGACCATCATCTGCCACTGATAAGATTTTATTATTTTAGTTATGCCCTTATTCCTGACAATTCATTGTGTTCTAGCATGCAGTTCTTGAACATCAGTCCTCAGCGGTACTTTTACACTAACATATAGGTGTGGAAAAGTGAAGGGCTACCACCAGCCCAACCAGATAGAATTTTGTAGATAATTCTATGTCATTGTAGATATTAATATAATCCACAGGCTAGTTTTACAAATGTAAAGAGAACTATATGTTAGGATTAAACTATATGTTGTAGCGAGCTTCAAAAATGTAACCACAGTGCACCCTGCCGGAAGAAAGCTGTTAAGTAAAGAATTTTACAACTGTGTTTGATCTCATCCTCAAAGACAGGATGTCTGGGCTAGGAAATACTTTCTATTGTTTTAAGACAGAGATAATTACTAGATTTTACATGTAAAGTATCCTTTATTGCTGTGGCTTCCTGGCAGGTGCAAGATTACAAAGAGAGATTAAATTCGGAGTTCTGTGAGCATGGGAAACTTCAGCAGAGGTGTCAAGAATGATGTAATCTGAAATGACTCAGCAGTACTGTCTATTATCAATTTAAGGGCTATCTCAGAAAGAAAGAACAGCATTTTGTATCTTGTCTTGGATCTAGTAAGAGCATCCACTCACCAGCACTTGCTTGCTCTGTATGTAAGTAGTATTTAGAACAGTTATTTCTCTTAGAGTAGTTAGGAATTTAGCCAGATTAGTCTAGCTGTTGTCAGACTATCCTACAATATTGTTTTAAAGTATTTCCTGTAATTTCTGAACTCTGTAATGTCATTGTGTTGAAGTAATAAGTATTGTCTTGTGTTTTTATTATTTATTATTAAATATTTGTAAACCTTTCAACTGTAACTGTTTTGTGTAGAGGTAATTTAAGCTCTAGAGTACTTGCATGTATTTAGTAATACTGTACAAAGCCACTTAATAGCCTTGCTGTTCATCACACTTACTAATAGGATAATAATAATAATATTGCATAGTAAAATTGGACACCCTTTGGTAAGGGCCTTTATAGAAGCTGATAGTAGTGGTTGGTGGCAGTCGGTACTACCTTATAATCTGGGCCGAAGGGGCATAGCTGGAGAACCTGTGCCAGCCTTACCCAGGAGTGTCTGTGTGTTTGTATATAAATCAAATCTCAAAGTGTGTGTGTGTGTGTGTGTGTGTGTGTGTGTGTGTGTGTGTGTGTGTGTGTGTGTGTGTGTGTGTGTCAGCTACTTGAGTAGGGACACGGAGCACTGGTTGAAGAAGAGGGTGCTGGTGGTTTTGGCTTGACGACTAGGCTGAGATTTGAACCCTATAGCTGTGCCAGTGGGGAGTCTTATTGGGGATCTGGAAAGAAAGGGAGAAACCAGACCCAGATTGACTGTGATCTCTGTGTGCTCTTAAGGGAAACTGTACTTTACTGTGTGTGTACTTGTTATCCTCCCAATGTGGATGCCCCTCACTGGTGCTAGTGGTGAGGATTGAGGCTCCTTGATTACTGGGCCAGTGCACGGGCATCACATATTAATTGTTTGGCAGTGGTAGGATATCCACATCAAATATTAATTGTTTGATAGTGGTGAGTTAGCCACATCACACATTAATTGGCTTGTAGTGGTGTGGATAGTGAATTCCTGTAGCTTGTGTACAGTGATCATTGAAGGTGTTTTTTTACTCTAAATTAGCCACACAATGAACATTCAGAGTTCAGATCACAATTGTTTTATTTCTTTTGTTAGCTTAGTTAGTCAGGGAGAGCAGGCAAGCATGTCAGCAGAGATATATAGCAAGATGACAATGAGTGAGTTGGCTGAAATGTGCCAGGCTAAAGGTGCAAGGAAACCTGACTAAAGCAGACATGATTGCAGCTTTGATCGCAGATGCATCAGAGAATAGCAACCAGGAGGATGATCAGACTGGCCGTGGAGGTGTACAACACTCAGAGAATGGACATCTCAACCTTTCTACAGAGGACTTAAAAATTCCTCCGGAGTTAAAGAGACCTGAGCTGGAGGCCAAGTGGTTGGAAATAGAAGCAGCAGAGAAACTGCAACATCTACAGGCTAAGGAGAATGAGAAACTACTATGCCTAGAATCTGAGGAGAAGGAGAGGCAGAGACAGTATGAAAAGGAGATGCTGACTCTATGCCAGAGTCATGAAGGTAATGGGGGAGGGAGTAACCGAACCCCAGAAGCAACAAAGCTCAGTAAATTTCTTCCACAGTTTACACAGTGGGATAATTCTGACAGTTTCATTCATATGTTTGAGAGGGTATATAAACAGTATGATGCTGACCAAAGGCTCTGGGTACAGTTCCTGTCCCCCTTACTCCGTGGTAAAGTTGTGAATGTACTTTCCAAAGTGTCTAATCATGATTTTTTAAACTATAATTTGGTAAAGAATTGCTTGCTAGAATTTTTTAAGCTAACACCTGAAGCTTATAGGAAAAGATTTCGCGAGCATAGACGCAAGGCAGATGAAAGTGTGTGTGTGAATATATTGCTGAACTGAATACTTATTTTCGTAGATGGTGTGATGCCTATGCACTGGCCCAGTAATCAAGGAGCCTCAATCCTCAACACTAGCACCAGTGAGGGGCATCCACATTGGGAAGGATAACAAGTACATACACACAGTAAAGTATAATTTCCCTTAAGAGCACACAGAGATCAGTCAGTCTGGGGCTGGTTTCTCCCTTTCTCTCCAGATCCCCACTAAGACAGATCTCAGCCTGGTGGTCAAGCCAAAACCTCCAGCACTCTCTCTGTCCAGCCAGTGCTTCATGTCCCTGCTCAAGTAGCTGACACACACACACTTTGAGATATGCGTTATATACAACACACATACACTCCTGGGGAAGGCTGGCACAGGTTCTCCAGCTATGCCCCCTTCTCTTCAGACTATAAGGTAGACATCACTGCCACCAACCACTGATATCAGCTACTATAAGGCCTTTCCCGAACGGTGAGTGATTTCACTGTGCAATATTGTAACTCAGGGCTAAGGCTGTTGGAATGGCTTGGACAGTATCAATGAATACATGCAATGTACTCTAAGAGCGTAAATTATCTCTACACAAAACAGCCACAGTTGAAAGGTTTAAAAATATTTAATAATAAATAATAAAAACACAAGACAATACTTATTACTTCAACACAATGACATACAGAGTTCATAAATCACAGGAAAATGTTTTAAAATAAAACTGTAGCATAGTCTGACATAAATACAGAAAACAGCTGGACTAATCCGGAGAAATCACTGTTCTAAATAAATATCTTACTTACAGAGCAAAGGCAGAGTGCTGGAGAGTTGATGTGTTGAGGTTCAGACAAAATCCAAAATGTTTAATTCTCTCTCTGAGAAAGTCTTAAATTGATAACAGAGTACTGCTGAGTCATTTCACATTACATCATTCTTGACACTTCTCTGTTTCCCAGGCTAACAGAAACTCAGAATTTACATTTCTTTTTGCAATCTGCATCTGCAGGAAACCACAGAAATAAAAGACATTTTACATGTAAAAATCTAGTAATTAACTCTTGTCCTAAAACAATAGAAATAATTCCTTAGTCCAGACATCCTGTCTCCGAGCTTGAGATCAAAGAGTCATACAATGCTTTATCAGCTTTCTTCAAGCAGGATGAACTGTGGTTACATTTTTGAAGCTCAAAACATATAACAGTTTTACATTTGTAAACAGCCTGTGGATTACATTAATATTTACAAACGACATAGAATTATTTACAAAATTCTATCTAGCTAGGCTGGCAGCCTTCACAGGTGGGTGAGAGGATGTCAGGTCACCACTTATGAAGGGCTGGTAGACCTTTTGGTGAGGGAACAAGCCCTTAGCACTTTGCCTGAGGACATGAAGATCTGGTTAGCTGATAGACAATGTGCTACTTCAGATGAGTTGCGGAAGAAGGGAGACCTATACCTAGCAAGCAGGGCATAACTGCACGGGAAAGGGATGTCCAGTGCTGCTCATGGTTCTAAGGGAACCTGTGGTGGGCAGCTTAGGCAGCTCAGACAGCCCCAAAAGAATCTGCCAGTGGCAAGGAAAGCCACAAGCCCAGGTACACTTCCACAACCGAGGGTTAAATGTTTTGAATGCAACCACTGCAGCCATGTGTCATATAGATGTCCACGGAGGCAAGGTGGGGAACAAAAGGTGAAAGAGCCAGTAAGTGGGAAGGACAAAATGCCAATAGTAGGTTGTCTTGAGACAACAGCGGTACCAAACTACCATCCTGCAGATGTCCTGATAGGGAAGGATTTAGGTGAGGCAGTGCCATGTGCTCGTGCAGTTACACGCAGTCAGGCTTGGAGATAATTATGTGTGTCAGTTAGCCTGGGGGAGGCCCAGTCAGGCCACATACTTGCAGCAAGGACTGGTGAGGTGGTTACTTCAGGGAGGGAGCTACTCTGCAGCACTGAGACTGAAGGTGAGCCAAAGCTGCTTGTGGGTACTGATGTTCCCTTGGACAGAGTGAGTGCAAGGGCAGAGGTGTGTAGTAGTACCCAGGCTGACAGTGAGGCACTGCTGTCACAGGATACCAGACTTCCTGTGGAAGGAGAGCTTGGAAGGGTTACAAAGAAAGAGTTGAGACAGGCTCAGCTCTCAGACCCTACATTACAAGGTCCGAGGTGGGTAGCTAGTGAGGCACCTCATTCTCAAGGGAAGGGAGAATATGTATACTGTGACAAAGGGTTACTGTACAGAGAGTGGACCCTTGAGGGAGGGCTAGAGGGTGAGAGAATGCATCAGTTGGTAGTGCCTAGAGCCTACCATCTGGCACTTCAAGCCATAGCCCATGATATTCCCTTTGCAGGTCATATTTGATTAAAACATAAAAAGAAACATATTATGCAGAAGTTTTACTGGCCAGGGATTTCCAGAAATGTAACAAGGTACTGCAGGACCTGTGAGCAGTGCTAAAAGAGAGGCAAGGCAGGAGGCAATGTAAAAGCACCTTTGATGTCTTTCCCTGTGACCGAGGAGTCATTTCAGAAGGTAGCTATGGATATTGTGGGGCCTCTGAGTACTCCAAGTCTCACAGGGAAAAAGTACATCCTAGTGGTAGTAGATTATGCTACAAGATACCCCGAGGCAGTGGCTGTGTCCTCAATTGAGGCAGAAAAGGTGGCAAATGCTTTGTTAGAGATTTTCAGCAGGGTAGGTTTCCTAAAAGAAATACTGACTGACAGAGGTGACAATTTCATGTCAGACCTGCTAGCTTGTCTGTGGAAGTACTGTGCGGTGAAGCATCTAAAGACCACCTCCTACCATCCCCAGACTAATGGTCTTGTTGACAGTTAAACTCTATACTCAAGTCCATGCTACAGGCATTTGCAGACCAGTTTAAGAGGGATTGGGACAAATACTTGCCCAGTCTGTTGTTTGATTACAGAGAGTTTCCCAAGGAATCCATGGCTTTTTCACCCTTCGGGTTGCTGTATGGGCATAGGGTGATAGGACTTCTAGATTTAATTCGAGATGAGTGGGAAGGTGAGTGTGAATCTCACAAGGTTTCTGCTGTGGCATATGTCCTAAACCTCAGGACAAGGTTCAGGGAACTCATGGGCTTGGCCAAGGAGAACCTGGCAGAAGCCCAATAGCAGAAACATGTCTGGTATGACAGGAATGCTCGAGCAAGAGAGTATACAGTAGGGCAGCAGGTAATGATTCTCATTCCTGTCAGACACAACAAGCTGCGGGCAGCCTGGGAGGGACCCTACAAGGTGTTAAAGAAGGTCAGTGATGTTAACTACATGGTAGAACTGTTAGGCAGGAGGCAGCAGCACAAATTGTACCATGTTAACATGATGAAACCTTACCATGATAGGGAGGCCTTTGTGCTGAGTATTTGCAGTGGGTTGCAGGAGGAATCTGAGGGAGATCTGGTGACTGATCTCCTCAGTAAGGCTCAGACTGACACCTCAGTGGAAGGGGTAGCAATGTCCCAACAGCTATCTCCTACCCAGGCTCAAGAAATCCGAGCAGTGTTACAAGGGTTTGGGGACATGTTCACTGGGAAACGAGGGTGCACCCACCTGGTGCAGCACCAGGCAGATACAGGACCCCAGCGGCCTGTTAGGGCCCTTATAGGGTGCCTGAGAGATTCAAACATACTCTGAGGGAGGAGATACAGGAAATGTTGGAACTAGGGGTACTTCAGAAATCCAACAGTCCCTGGGACTCCTCAGTGGTGCTGGTACCAAAGAAGCATGGGACCACCAGGTTCTGTGTGAACTACAGGAAATTAAACAGTCACACAGAGTCAGATGCTTACCCCATGCCTGGGACAGATAAAGCCCTAGAGCAGCTGGGTGAGGCTAAGTATCTTACCACCACTGATCTTACCAAGGGTTACTGGCAGGTGCCCTCGACTCCCAGTGCTAGAGAAAGGTCAGCCTTTGTGACTTCTTTTGGCTTGTAGGAGTTCACAAAGATGCCCTTTGGGATGAAAAATGCCCCAGCGACTTTCAAGAGGCTGGTAGATCATTACCTAGCAGGAGCATTTGCCCTTGCTTATCTACAGGATACTGCCATCTACAGCCATTATTGGCAAGAGCACCTTCAGCATGTCAGGAAGGTTCTGGGCAGACTACAGAGGGCAAGGATGACCATTAAGTTCAGAAAATGTCAGGTGGGTATTGCAGAGGTCTCCTACCTTGGACATAGAGTGGGGAATGGGAAGATCAGGCTAGAACCTGCCAAAGTGAAAGCCATCCAGGCATGGCCTGCATCTGTTACCAAAAACCATATGAGGGCATTCTTAGGGACAGCATGGTACTACATAAAGTTCATCCCCAGTTACATTACCATAGCTGCTCAACCTCACAGACCTGTCAAGGAAAAATGGGCCAGATAAGGTAGTGTGGACTCCAGCATGTGAGCAAGCATTCCATAAGCTTAAAGAAGTTTTGGGAGGACCCCCTGTGTTAGCAAGTCAGATTACAGCAAATAATTTGTTGTGCAGGTGGATGCTTTGAACCATGAGGTGGGGGCTATACTTAGCCAGATTTCTTCAGAGGGAGAAGAGCACCCAGTGTTTTATTTCAGTTGTAGGCTCCAACCCAGGAAGGAATGCTATGCAGCTGTAGAAAAGGAATGTCTAGCCATAGTGTGAGTACTGCAGAAACTTCAGCCCTATCTGTATGGAAGAAAATTCACTGTAGTTAGAAATCACAGTCCCCTAACATGATTACATTGAGCCAGCCAGCAAAATGCCAAGTTACTAAGGTGGAGCCCTAGGGTTGCAAGCATATGATATGTCAGTGCAGCACCTCAGTGGGATTAGCAATGCCAATGCAGATGGGCTCTCAAGACAATGAATGGGGTAAGGTATACCCAGATAGACTCAACCCTCTCAAGCAACGTTTCTCAAAGGACACTTGAAAAAGTATATTGAGTTCTCAAAGGGGGGGGGGGTGAAAAACTGAAGGCCTGCTAGCCCAGCCAGATATAATTTTGTAGATAATTCTATGTCATTGTAAATATTAATATAATCCACAGGCTTGTTTTACAAATGTAAAGAGAACTATATGTTAGGATTAAACTATATGTTGTACTGAGCTTCAAAAATGTAACCACAGTGCACCCTGCTGGAAGAAAGCTGTTAAGCAAAGAATTTTACAACTGTGTTTGATCTCAAGCTTGGAGACAGGATATCTGGGCTAGGAAATTCTTTCTATTGTTTTAAGACATAGATAATTACTAGATTTTACATGTAAAGTGTCCTTTATTGCTGTGGTTTCCTGGCAGGTGGAAGATTACAAACATAGATTAAATTTTGAGTTCTGTAAGCCTGGGAAACTTCAGCAGGGGTGTCAAAAATGATGTAATCTGAAACGACTCAGCAAAACTGTGTATTATCAATTTAAGGGCTGTCTCAGAAAGAAAGCACTGCATTTTGTATCTTGTCTTGGATCTAGTAAGAACATCCACTTACCAGCACTTGCTTGCTCTGTATGTAAGTAGTATTTAGAACAGTCATTTCTCTTAGAGTTAGACAGGAATTTAGCCAGATTAGTCTAGCTGTTCTCTATATTTGTCAGACCATCCTACAATATTGTTTTAAAGTATTTCCTGTGATTTCTGAACTCTGTAATGTCATTGTGTTGAAGTAATAAGTATTGTCTTGCGTTTTTATTATTTATTATTAAATATTTTTAAACCTTTCAACTGTACCTGTTTTGTATAGAGGTCATTTAAGCTTTAGAGTACTTGCATGTAT